>NW_005871206.1:2638322-2761986 GCF_000147115.1 Myotis lucifugus | reverse complement strand
TAGGGATTAGAGATAAAAAGAACTGATATTGATACACACACATCAATCACAGATAACAACGACCGCCTTCTCCCCAGGCTCATCCCCTCGAAAGGCTCGGGCCGCCCTCAGCCCGCTACCAGTTCGAACTCGGGGCTCGGGGCTCCGGGCTCGGGCTCGAGCTCGGGGCTCCGACTCGAGTTCGGGTTCCGGACTCCGGCTCGCCGCCGCAGCAGGGTCCCGCGAAACTCGCACAGGAAACAGCTCGAGGAAGCGCCGGTAAGTTTTCTCCTCGGGACCCGCAGCCGGCCATCGCTGCTCTAGCCCCGGCGCCGACCGGGAAGTGGGTGGGGGAAGCCCAGGAAGGGGAGGAGGCTGCTCTTGAGCCTCGGCTCCCACAAGGGCGCTGACGGCCGCACCGGCACGAGCGATCAGCACCGAGTTGCCTGGAGAGGGCTCCCGCAGGCGTGCGCGCCGCCGAGGGCCGACGTGCGCGGCGCGGGGGCGGAGCGCGCCGCTCCGTGGATCTGGAGGGAAAGTTGGCTGCGGGCACGCGCTCAGGGTCCAGCGGAGGCCCATCCTTAGCCCTACAGAGAGCTCAGCCCACGCTGCCTGGAGACTGTCGCCATGGCAACCGGCGCTCATTAATTTCAGGGTCCCTCCCGTCGAGTCCCCGAAGTCGAACGGACACTTGACTTGCCCTCTCTCCAACTCCGAATGTTTTTTTTGGATGGACACCCCTAGCCTCAAGTGCATCGAGTGAACTAAGGCATCGCCAAGTCTAACTGTTGGTTCCCACTTTGCATTTACCTCAAGGTTTCCTTATCTGTTCCTGCCTTGCCTTAGCGTCTTTATCTGTTGAAAGATGCTACCGTGTGAATAATTTGTGGATGACATTAATAAGTAGTTTGGGGCAGTGGAGGGCATCAAACACATCCCAGCGGTAGGTTCCTTTGCGTACTTTCATTTGATTCTGTTATACTCATTTATCAAAAAGAGGAAATCAGGAATTAAGTACTTTCTTTGATTCGAGGTGTCATAGCTACTAGCTATGACATTGAAATAAGAACCCAGGTTATCAGACTCCAAGGCCTGTTAGACATTTTTTCCCTCTTTCTTCTGTTTCTGAAGATTCAACAGTGCAATATGTCTATAAAGCCTCATCTGTATGCATTTTTAAATATATTTTTTATTGATTTCAGAGAGGGAGAAGGAGAGACAGAAATATCAATGACTAGAGAGACTCATCGATCGGCTGCCTCTTGGGATTGAGCCCGCAACTCGGGCATGTGTCCCTGACGGAATCGAACCTGGGACCCTTTAGTCCACAGGCTGATGCTCCATCCACTAAGCCAAACCATCCAGGGCTCTTTATGCATCTTTGAGGCTTTATAGTTTATAGGTTTTCATCCCTTTAATCCTTTCAATAATGCCTCAAGATAGAAGATACTACCATTATGATTCCATTTTATAGATGAAACTGAGCCTTAAAGACATTGTGACTTTGCTCAAGGTCATACACAGTGATGCAACAAGGAGTAAATCCAGATCTTTTCATTGCAAAGACATTAGTTTTCCAGCACACCCTTCTTTAGTCTCTGCATAATATATACTATACTTTATTACATAATATGTATTTTTTCCACATTTTGTTAGCTCTTCTTCCTCATCTCCCCAGTCTTTTTTCTTTTAGATTTAAACTGGAACTTTAAATAATTCCAATTTTCTTACCAAATTACTCACAAACCTATTATTTTCAAGCTTTACTGAGTGAGGGTTTGGGGAAGGGAGAGGCTGTGTTATACAGCTGTATAGATGATAACAGCCTTTCTGCATACTGCTATGTCCATGTAACATATAATTCAGCAAACATATGATTCTTTTTCTACTTTGAAAAATATGTTCACCTCCATATCAAAAAAACATATTCATAAATTATCTGCCCATCCTCTCCATTGTTTCTGGGTTTCAGTTGGATTTAAGGTTTGAAATGCCATTTATAGTCAGTTAAATAGCAGAAAGAGTCTCCCTGCCAACTTTTTTAATATAATACTGTATTCTAAATCTCTGACCTCATACTGTTATTTTAAGATTGAGTGAGCTCACTAATGTACATTATGGCATCACATAAAATACACACTCTCTCCCAGCTGGAGATTAAATAATACATGGTAAAAGTGTATAGTAAGTAATGCACATGAGTCCTCTATAACTATTTTTGTCTCAAAGGTAAATATAAAGACCCAATAAATAAGTCTGTTTCCAGACAAGTTCAATGTATTTATATGTGATTTGTTTAAAATATCACCAGTGTACAGCAACTTCTCTATGAGATGCCAAGAAGTCTTTAAACTCACTTGTCTTTATTTTCAATCCACCTGTTCATTTCCATTTCAGAATGTCTAGAAAAGACTGACAAAACATTTTAAGACTGCAAACTTAAATGTCCACAATTTTACATTCCAACAACTATTTAATATCTCAGAATCTGACATAATGACATTGAGTTCAAGAGTACATAGCTTTCAACTGTAGCAATTCCTATCAAGCTACACCTTCCTACTTTGTAATGTGGTTGCCTTCGTCATCTAGGTGACATTAATTTATGACTCAGCCCACATATCAAAGGGAAGTGTTATATGTTGGGGAAACATTACTATTAAAGAAAAAGCCCACACCGCTATATTACAATAAATGAGAGGTGTGTTTGCTTATATTAATAAAGATATTACTTCACAAAAGATCAATCCTAGTGCATCCATTTGACAGAGTAGCTTTGCCAGAAGGTTGCTGACAGCAGTGCTGGGATTTCAGAGCAGCTGTGTAGGATGATTCTGCCTTTGTCAAAGAATCTTTTTAGTCATTATTTTGCATTGCTTTACTTTCTTTTTCAGTTCCTCGCCTCTTATACTTCCCTAATTCCCTTTCTTACTATTAAAACACTGAGCTATGAAAAGCATGTTATCAAAGGTATTTCAATTTTTGAGATATTTTTCTCATAAGAATTGTTCCCTCTCTAAGCCATAGCTCTTTGGAGAAAATGTACAATGTCCTTTTATGGATAATTATGGTAATGATGACATTTATAAGTTTAAAAGGAATTGTGCTTGACAATTCTTATCATATGACCCAGCAATTCCTCTCCCAGATATTTATCCACAAGAAGTGAAAATATGTCCACCCAACATATACATACCACAAAAAAACTTGTATGTAATGTTCACAATAGTTTTAATAGCTAATTCATTAATAGCTCAAACTTGGAAATAATCCAGATGTCCATCAATAGGTGAATGGATAAATAGGTTGTGGCGTATTCATACAATGGAATACTACTTAGCAATAAAAAAATGAACTGTTGCCCTAGCTGGTTTGGCTCAGTGGATAGAGCATTGGCCTGTGGACTGAAGGGTCCCAGGTTTGATTCCGGTCAAGGGCACATGCCCAGGTTGCGGGCTCGGTTCCCAGTTGGGGGCATGCAGGAGGCAGCCAATCAATGATTATCCCTCTCCCTTCCCCTTCCTCTCTGAAATCAGTAAAAATGTATTTTAAAAAAAGAACTATGAGAGAATAAATTTCTGTTGTTTTAAGTCCCCGGGTTGTGGACTTTTGTGCTGGCAGCCACTGGGGGGTAGGGGGGTGCTGAAGTCACCCCCTGCACCCCACCTCCAAAAAAAAAAATGAACTGTTGCTCAATGAATAGAGCATTGACCTGCATGCCAAAGGATCACAGGTCCAATTCCCAGTCAAGGGCACTTACCAGGGTTGCACATTTGATCCCCAGCCCCAGTCAGGGTGCATGCAGAAGGCAACCAATCGATGTGTCTCTCTCCCATCAATATTTCTCTCCCTTCTACTCTCTCTAAAAATCAATGGAAAAAATATCCTTGGGTGAGGATTAACAAAATAAAAAATGAACTACTGATAAACACAACAATGTGGATGAATCTCAAAAACATGCTGAGTAAAAACCAAAAAAAAACTCCAAGCACAAAAGAGTTCATACTATATGATTCCTTTTATATGATTCCTTGTACTGGCAATCACTATAGTGAAAAAAGGATACATATGTTATTACTTTCAATAATAAAGATAAATTTTAAAAAACTATAGTGAAAGAAAGCAGATTAGTGGTTACCTGGGACTGAGCTGGGGTGAAGGGTTCATGGCAAAAGATTAAGAGGGAACTTTGTGGGATTATAATTATTCTATATTTTGACTAGGTGGTTATATAGGTGTATTCGTTTGTCAAAAATTATCAAAGTGTACATTTTAGTTAAGTGTATTATATGCAAAGTATACCTCAATAAAGGTGAAAATAATTGATTACCGTTACTCCTTGTCCTTTTTGCTTTCATATCCATTCCTTCTTCCTTGTTCTGCTCTGTATTTGGGTGGACTGACCCTTTCAGATTGTATTCACCATGTTCCTTGACAGCTGACTTTCAGCTGAGATTTGCCCAGTGGGAGACACTGGCAGGGAATTGGAAGTAGGGAGGAAAAAAGAAAAACCAAGATATTTCTTCCCTGTCCCCGATGTCAGTCTTCATTCCTGCTGAATTTCCTTTGTAGCTTTGCTTGCCCTGATCATGTCCACTGGGATTCTAGGTCTTGCCCTTGACACCAGACCCTGAGCTCTAAAAATATCTTCTTCCGCCGAAACCGGTTTGGCTCAGTGGATAGAGCGTCGGCCTGCGGACTCAAGGGTCCCAGGTTCGATTCCGGTCAAGGGCATGTACCTGGGTTGCGGGCACATCCCCAGTGGGAGATGTGCAGGAGGCAGCTGATTGATGTTTCTCTCTCATCGATGTTTCTGACTCTCTATCTCTCTCCCTTCCTCTCTGTAAAAATTCAATAAAATATATTAAAATAAATAAATAAATAAATAAATAAAATAAAAATAAAAATATCTTCTTCCATTAGGTTTCTAGCTTCCTAATCTTGCCTGCTATGGACTAAATATTTTTGTTTTCCAAAATGTCACATGTTGAAATACTAACCCCCAAGGTGATGGCATTAGAAGGCGGGACCTTTGGGAGGTGATAAGGTCATGAAGGTGAAACCCTCATGAATGGCATTTAGTACCCTTTTAAAAAGTCCGAGATACTCCTCTCCCCTTCTATCATGTGAGGACATAGTAAAAAGATGGCTGTCTGTGAATCAGACACTGAATCAGCCCTGTTTTTAGACCTCCAAGCCCCCAGAACTGTGAGAAATATTTGTTATTTATAAGCCACCCTATTTATGGTATTTTTGTTATAGCAGCCCAAACCAACTAAGATACTGACTCACCTTCCCTTTGGCTTTTTACCAGTAGCTCCTCTATAACTTGTGTAACCAGTTCCATGTTTCCTTAACTGTATTTTGATTGATCGAGTAACAAATGATACTTTAAAGGACTATAAAATGGATTAATACATAAAAGAACTATAAATAGATTAAGCTGACATTAAAGTAAGTTTAGGTCTTCAAAGGTACTACTGGAACATTGGGTTTACTTGAAATCAGTAGTAAATTATTTCCTAGAATTGCAACGTTATGAATAGGTTGATAGGGGCCCAAGTGGAGGGAGAAAAGGATGAATAGGTGGAATGCAGGATTTTTAGGACAGCAAAAGTATTCTGTGATATTACAATGGTGGATATCATTAGACATTTGTCAAAATCCATAGGCTGTATAAGACAAAGAATGAACCCTAATGTAAACTATATACTTTAATTAATAGTAATATGTCAGTATTGGCTCATCAATTGTAACAAATGACCTAAGATGTTAATAATTTGGGTGGAAGAGAGCATTATATGGGAACTCTGTCCTTTCCACTCTTTTTTAATTGACAACTGCTTTAAAAATAAAGTTTATTGCCTGCCCGGTGTGGCTCAATTAGTTGAGCATAGTCCCTTGCACCAAGAGGTCATTGGTTCAATTCCCAGTTAGGACACATGCCTGGGTTGCAGGCTCATGCAGGAGGCAGTTGATTGATGACTCTCTCATCATTGATGTTTCTATCTCTTTCTCCCTTTCCCTTCCTTTCTCTGGAATCAATAAAAACATTTAAAAATAAATAAATAAAATGCTTTATCCATTAATGGTAATAATCTTTTGTTTTTAGCTAGCATACTTCTTAGAGGAATCAAAATTATTTTCTAACTTATTCAGACATGCTTCTGAAGAAAATGGCATGGAGAAGACATGCTTCTGAGAAAGCAGGCAGAGGTGGATGGAAATTTCTGATGGAGATACTTTACAAATGGCTAACATGGTATATCCTTCTATAATAAAAGGTTCTTCTAGAATAAATTGACTCTATTTTTTTAAATCCACTTCAATCTTTTGCTACTAGTTTTCACTTTAAAAAAACAAAAAGTGCTTTATGATGATAAAAAACAATCATTATCACCTAATTTTTAATTGCCTTTATATATTTACTTAGAATAAATACATGCAAGAATTGAGAATGACATGATCATTTTCTACTTTATTTAGCAGACACACATTCCCCACAGTGGAGCATTCATTTAAAAATCCAGCTAATTTTTTAAATGAAAATTAAGCAAGCCACTAAATATGAAAATTCCTCACAAAGGTGTCTTCTATGCCCAGAGTACTGAACACTTTATTCTTCATTGAGTGTGGTGCTGATGGAACTGAGCCACAATGACATTTGTGACTAGAAGGGAAGATGGAAATGATTCCATTAACCTAGTGCTGTAACATATGGTAATCATAGGAGGTAGAAGAGCTGTGTTGGACAAGGTTAAAAGTAAGCCATGCGGTACAGACATTACCAATTACCACACGTGGTAAGCATGCTGACACAATACTATATCTTCTCCAGAAAGGAAATGATTTGGGCATATGAAGTGTCTTGCTGCCTTATGAAAGAGTGAGCTATAAATGACATATCTGGCACCAATATTGCCACGTTTTTTCCAGTAATTCTGCAAGTTGAAGACTATTAAGATTTGATGAACCTCCATATTCCTAAATATCAGTACAATAAACTGCAGTTATTTGCACAAAGGCAGCAAAGCAAAATAAGTTTGGATCCTTCACATATAATATTTATTTGCACAGGTAGGGTCCCTAGACCTGGCCTGCGATCAGGGCCGATCTTCCCTGGCTGCCAGCCACCACCACCAGTCGCCCTCTGTGTGTGTGGCGACCTGCGGGGCGATCAAGCTTCGGAGCCACCCGCCGCCACCATGCATCCCCGGTTCCTGGTTCCCCATTGGGCGATTGGAGCCTGCCAGCCGGGGGGAGGGACTGAAAGGTTGACCGGCAGGCCCCAATTGGGGCCTGTGGGATGGGGGCAGCTCCTGCATTGAGCATCTGCCTCCTGGTGGTCAGTGCGTATCATAGCCGCCCAGTCGTTCTGCCACCGGGTCAATTTGCAGATGACACTTTTATTTGTATATATATATAGATAGACTAGAGGCCTGATGGCACGAAATTCATGCAAGGCGCTTGGCCCTCGCAGCCCCGGCTTCGTCCAGAAGTCGTCCGGAAGGTCATTCGGCTGTCCGGTCTAATTAGCATATTATGCTTTTATTATTATAGATACCTGGAATAGCTCTGGAAGGTTACACAAGAAACTGATAATGGCCCTAGCCAGTTTGGCTCAGTGGGTATAGTGTTGGCCTGTGGACTGACGGGTCCCGGGTTTGATTCCAGTCAAGGGCACATGCCTGGGTTGTGGGATTGGTCCCCAGCAGGGGGCGTGCAGGAGGCATTTGATAGATGATTCTCTCTCGGCATTGATGTTTCTATCTCTCTCCCCCTCTCCCTTCCTCTCTGAAATAAATAAAAAAGTTTATTTTTTAAATATATATATACATATATATTTAAAAAGAAAGAAAGGAAGAAAGAAACTGATGATAGTTGCCTTCTAAAATAAACTGAGTGACTAAGGAACAGGAGGAAAAAAAAGACTTTTCATTACACTTAAAATCCTGTGCAAATATCACGTATTAAAAAACAAATTTTTAAAAAGGCCAAAAATACATTTTCTCTTTAAGAACTGGTATGCCTCCTTATCATTAGACCAAGTGATTTATATAAACCAATTAAGTTTTTTTCTTTGCCTTGATTCACATTACACCTCAATACAAATTCTCTCTACTTTGTTACTTTGCTTTTACCTTTTATCTGTGTTAATTTTTTTATTTTGAAAATAGAACATAATCTCTTTAAGTTCTCAACCATTTCTGAGAGAATCCAACTTTTATATTCTCATAAAATAGGCTACACATAAAGTTACTATCAGAATAGTATGTTTAAAAAACTCACATCTTATTACACATGAGAGTCAAATGGATAGTTGAAGCACAATAAAGGCTTATGTCAATGGTGAATTAAATCTGAAAACAGATAAAAGAATATATTGCAGTAAAAAATACATGAAATTTTGTCAACATATTTTAGGTCAAAATCAGTTCTGAGGGTACAAACTGTTCTGTAAATCTTAACAGTAATAGTAAATTTAGGTACTAATGTTAACTAAAAATACATATTATGAACAGCCAGTCTCTCTTCTGTAACTAATTTTTTTAAGCAATAGAACATTTCAACATCATGTCTCAAAACTGAAATGTAATGTATTGAAATAGAAACCCTAGTATTGACTTTAAAAATTAAAAAAATGTGTGTAACTCCCATATTTCCACTATTGCTCATTTAAAGTGACTAATAATGCCTCTATAAAAGCAGAAACCACAAAATTAAACCAATGAATTTAGTGACAATCATTTAGTCCTATCTTGTTTTATAAATAAGGGAAAGGCATGAAAAAATAAAGATGCCAAAATTGACACGGCTTATTAATGTCTCAGCTGAAATCAGAATGCAGGTCTTCTGACACTGGTCCTATGTTCTTTCTACCCCTTTATACTATATTAGAGGCCCGGAGCATGAAATTCGTGCACGGGTGTGGTCCCTAGGCCTGACAGGTGATCGAAGCGCGAGCGTCTGGTTTGGAAGGGCAGGTCCCAGGTGACCTCTGGGCCCTGGGCAGCACCTGGGCCCGTGGGCCCCCATGCGCGCCCCCTCTGCCTGAGTCACGGCGCTCAAGTACCCACGCAGAGATGCGGTAAGTGCGGCCGTGCCCCACAGAAGCTGGTGGGCAGCGTGCTCTCTCCTGACCAGCCTCGCGGACTGGCTCCTGCGTGAACCCATGGAAAGCCCGACTGGTCTCTGCAGTACCAGCGGCTGCGGCCCAGCTCACCCGGAAGAGGCCGCGCAGGGGCGAGGTGGGCTCCTTGCGGGCATCCGGCACCTGAGTGCCCACTGCCAGCGCCACATTGCCAACACTCGCCATGTTCCTCACTGCCCCCTGGTGGTCAGCACACGTCATAGCAAGCGGTCGAACTCCTCGTGTCCCAGTCAAACTCTCAGTCAAACAACCACCAGGGGGCACTGGTCCTATGTTCTTTCTACCCCGAGGGGACAATTTGCATATTAGGCTTTTATTATATAGGATTTTATCCCTGGTAAATAGCTGTAAATATTTTAGTAAGAACTATTATCGAGAAAAATAAAATACAATGACTAGAAAGAAATAAAAATAAGTGATCTAAGAATGAAAATAAATCTATTAGGGTTAAAATTTAAACTAGCAGCAACAGCTTGAAAATATTGCAAAGACCAATCAACTGTCCCAAACTTGATAAGCAGTAAAAGTCAGTAAGAGGTTCAGAAACGAAAAGTGTAATTCATATAAATTTATAAACCATTTAAACTCTATTAGAAACAACACAAATGTCCATCAACAGATGAATGAATAAATAAAATGTGGTATATACATAGAATGAATTACTGTTCAGCCATAAGAAGGATTGAAATTCTTACACATGCTATAAAATAGACGAATCTTGAAAACATTCGGCTAAATGAAATAAGCAGTGCTAAGGATGTCCGACTGCAGCTTAGGCCTGCTCCCCACTGGCAAGTGGACATCCCCCGAGGACTCCCGGGCTGCCAGAGGGATGTCTGACTGCCAGCTTAGGCCTGATCCCCCGGGGAGGGGGCCTAAGCCAGCAAGTGGACATCCCCCGAGGGGTCCCAGACTGCAAGAGAGCACAGGCAGGGCTGAGGGACCCCCGAGTGCACAAATTTTTGTGCACCGGGCCTCTAGTTAAGTAATACTACCCCATTCTCCTTCCAATTCCCAGTAATCTCTAATCCACTTCTGTTTCTATGAAAATGCCTATTGTATATATTTCATATAAGTGGAATCATACACAGAAGTATTGAACAGACTGTCAAACGACAGCAGGAAGGCTGGGGAGGGTTGCGGGGTGGAGGGGAAGTAAGAGATCAACTGAAGGACTTGTATGCATGCATATAAGCATAACCAATGGACGCAAGACACTGGGAGGGGGGTGAGGGCATGTGCCAGGGGGTAGGGGAGGCTGGGGAAAGGTCAATTGGGAAAAAAAAAGGAAACATATATACTACTATTTGTAATACTTTAACCAATTAAAAAAAAAAAAGAGGAGATAAACAAGTAGAACAAATTGATGTTCTCTCTTTTTCCTCTCTTGCTCTAAGATAAATTTTTTAAAAGTTCTTAAACAATAAAAAAGATGAAGAAAGAAAAATCTCTCTCCATGAACCATTCACCAAGGAAAGGCCTTATAAGAACACAATGAAAAAGCAAGGAGGGAAGGGAGCTCTCACCAGAACAAGACCATGTTGGCACACTGATTTTGAACTTGTAGCTTCTAATATTGTGAGAAAATTCTGTTGTTTAATTCTATGCTATTTTATTATTGCAACCCAAGCAGACTAAAATTTAAGTGTATATTATATTTTTAACTGGAAAAATAAATATATTTTTAGCAATAGCAACCAGAAGAGTTGCAAACAAATACACTGGGCTTTGTCTATATTCAGAGTCTTATAGGTCTTTAAAGTTCTTTTCTTTTTTAAATATATTTTTATTGATTTCAGAGAGGAAGGGAGAGGGAGATAGAAATATCAACGATGAGAGAGAATCATTGATCTGCTGCCTCCTGCATGCCCCCTACTGGAAATCGAGCCTGCAACCCGGGCATGTGCCCTGACCAGGAATCAAACCATGACCTCTTGGTTCATAGGTAGATGCTCAGCCACTGAGCCACACCGGCCAGGCACTAAAGTTCTTTATAATGCTTTATAAAGTGAAATACTATTGTATATGATGCCTGGTAACACTGCTATTCACTACTCACAACCTCCCCAACCCTAGATTTGATAATTAGAGCAAAATGAATATAAAATGATGGGTAATTTTTTATAATGATTGCACTAATTATAATAAAAATATATGCTTTAAACCTAACAATTAAGATAGTTACAACCAGTTGTCCTACATTCATCATTTAAAATTAGTGTTATATAATTGGAATAACCATATGCATGATTTCCCTGGGAGAATCCTAGTTTATGTCCACTGCCCTCAAATAATTGTCAACAGCACCGTTTCACTCTCAAAAAGTCCTGGCAAACAATGGTTATTCTAAGTATATAGTCAATTACATAGTAATCATATATTTAATATTTTATAAATTTAGTGTTCAGTCTGGGATAGGAAATACCAACTATCACTAAAATCTGGAAAATATAGTTGTCACAGTATATAATAATAAATTATTTAAATAATTTTCTTCCACTGGGAATCGTAAATTTTGTGAGTGAAGTGAGAATAAAAAGAATCAGATGCTAAAATATTTTTAGATGATTTTTAAACCATTCAATCCAAATTTTTAACTTTGAATAATTTTAACTACTTTAAAAATGTAAATACACCTAGAATTCCAGAATATAGAAATAATTAACTGTGAGCTTACTGACTTGACTATTCTGAAAGATGTATGTTCCAGACAATTTCTAAATGAAATAACAGTTCCAAAGTCTTTCATTTAACATTATAAAATAAATTAAAAATAAACAAATGGCTTAGATTTTAGGATTGAGGCAACTAAAATCAGATTGGTCATCTAAAATGTGTACCCTACCCATAAAACAATATAATGATATGTTGACTCAGCATGCTGGGTTTATAATAATAAAAAAAGGTTTATTTTAAGAATTATCAAAGCTATACTTAAAGAGGAGAGCACAAAAGGAATATTAAAAAAAATTTTATTTCCCTAGGATTTTCTAGACAATTAGAAAAGAAAAGAACAAAAAAAATACAGCCTGACTGGCTACTCATGTAGCCAGCTTTCCACATTTGCAAAATATAATACCTATATCATTCCTACTAATTGTTACTAAAAATGAAAACAAGGCACACTGCTTCAGAAAAACTTTCAGAGAATCATATTCATTTAAGAATATTTATATTTCATTTGATATATTCCTGATTCATTTATGCCACAGTGTGTGTTTATATGTTAAAGAAATATGTCTGATACATATATACACCCACATACACACATACTTTGAGACTAGTCTTTGGATTCCTGTTCTTCCCCTGATTCTCGTGACCGTTTCCGGGAATTCAATGAACCTTCTGTTTGCAATGAGCATGCAGTAGCAACAACAGCATCTCTAAATCCCTGAGTCTGTAAGATGAAAAAAATATAAGTATGCTTTAAGAACATCTAAAATAATGATTGGTCTTTTAAATATTTTAAGTAATTGATAAGAGTGCTACTTTATTCTTGGGATAGAAGTTATCAACCACTGTGAATGAAGAGGATAAACCTCACGGATAGATGTCCAAGCCAGGGTTGTACTAGAGCAGTGATTCCCAAAGTGGGCGCTATTGCCCTTTGGTGGGCGCTGCAGCGATCCAGAGGGGTGGTGATGGCCACAGGTGCATTTGTTTTAACTTTTTTTGTATTACCTTTCTATTCTGAGTTCAATAGTTTCATAATTTCAAACTTCAATGTTTCTAATTTACACCTTTCTTTACTATATTTTACGAAAAAGGTAGAAACATTAATACATATATCTTTCTGTTTAATTGCTATTAAAATTTTTAAAAAATTAATTTCCAGGGGGCGCTGAGTAATATTTTTTCTGGAAAGGGGGCAGTAGGCCAAATAAGTTTGGGAACCACTGTACTAGAGTATTTTATATCTAAAGTATTTTATATTAATTTATTTATACATATACATACACACAGAAATAACATTGCATTATAGAAATGTTCTCTAAAAGACAACCCTAAAAAACTTTGTGGTGACACTACTGAAGAGGTGAAAGAAAGTAGCATGTAAAAATTACTTAGGTGTTTTACAAACTTATTTTCACAATACTCTAAAATAGAGTTTTCTAATTAGAGTACTTTAAATGCACCCAGGCAATGCAAAGGCTAATTCTGTTTTTGTCCTTAAAATATGAGATGCCAAGAATATTTTTGGCTCAAAACTATTGATAAATATGCATAGTTCAATAAAAACTGTGTTCTACGATGTACAATTACAGGAAAATTAGCATTTTAAAGTAGGATATATTTGGTGACTATGACAGATCTATAATATCTATAAACCCAAATTAGAAAGGTTGGTACTTTTTCTTTTATGAAAATTTTTAACAACTTTCACTTTAAAAATATTTAATATCCTGCCCACAGGTGTGGCTCAGTGCTTGAGCACTGACCTATGAACCAGGAGGAGGTCATGGTTCGATTCCCAGTCAGGCCACATGCCCAAGTTGCAGGCTCAGTCCCCAATGGGGGGACATGCAGGAGGCAGTGGATTGGTGATTCTCTTTCATCATTGATGTTTCTAACTCTTTCTCCCTCTCCCTTCCTCTCTGAAATCAATAAAAACATATTTTAAAATATAATAATACTGACTGTGATTTGAAACGGTACTGTAGATTCCTTCTGGCTTGGTGATTTGTACAATGTTGCCAACCTGCTTAGAGGGGAAAAAAAAATACACAAACACATAATCTTAATTAGTTCAGGTAACTGATTTGATCATTTAAATTTATAATTTTTTAAAATATAATTTTATTATTTTGTTCTCTAAGGATACAGAAAGGAAAGAAATATCAGAAGTACTCCCTTCAAACAATAACTATATGTATGCATGTACTAGTAATAATTATTACAGATATTAACAATTACTTATATTGTTTATATACATAAAATTGAAAGCAATCTAAAAATCCAATGACTGATTCAAATAAACCAGCAACTTTCACCCTAGTAGGATAGCTCAAGTGGTTAGAGTATCATCCCAATATGCTAAGGTTGTGGGTTCTATCCCCCCCAGGGCACATACAAGCAGCAACCAATATGAATGCATAAATAAGTGGAACAACAAATCAATGTTTCTCTGTCTCCCTCCCTCTCTCTGATAAAAAGGTAATAAATCAATAAATAAAAATGAAAAAAAAAACAACACAAACCAGCAATTTTCAAACAGTGTGCTGCAAAAAAATTTTAAATATGTAATACTTGACTAGCTTTGTTGCGCTGACCTCTTTCCCTTATTGTCAAATAAGAAATCACAACAGCTAACACAATAGCCTTCCAGTGTGAATAAATCAAAATTATACCTATTTTTTTAGTCAGACTGGCAAAAAATGTATTTTTGGTGTGCCGCAGAATTTAGTACTTAGTTTGTGTGTGCCATGACCTGAAAAAGGCTAAAAATCACTGAAATAAACTACTTTATACATGACAAGATACTATTTATGCTTAAGAAAACATAGTAAAAGAAACATTTAATGAAATGGAAAATTTTAATATTACATTAAGTAAAAGTTATGCTGTATGATCCTGCATTTGTGAGTATGTATACACACATATATAAAAAACTAGAAGACTACAATTAAAAGTTATTAAAGCTTTGTTTATATTTTTCAAACTTTCTGCAATAATTTTGTTTTTTTATTTGTATTACAGAAGTATTAAAACAATTTCTTGGGATATACATAAGAAACATACACTCATATTATACTAATACTAGAGGCCCAGTGCACGAATCCGGTGGGGTCCCTTGGCCTGGCCTGCAGGGATCAGGCTGAAACTGGCTCTCCGACATTCCCATAAGGGGTCCCAGATTGCGAGAGGGCAGTTCTCAGGTGATGCACCCTGGAATCAGGCTCCCTCCTCTCTGGTTTCGAGTGCGTCACCTGAGAACCGCAGCTGCCAAGTCATCGCAGCTCGGCAGCTCCTGTGTTGAGCGTCTGCCTCTGGTGGTCATTGTGTGTCATAGCTACCGGCCAGAGAGTCGAATGGTCGCTTAAGCTTTTATATATATAGATAGATAAGCTAGGAAGACACATTCTTTCAAAAGGATTATATCCAGAAAAATCACTGTCATGAAAGAACAAGATCTATTTAGGTAGGATTTTATTATGTACTGTATAAAATAAGTAACATAAAATTGAAAGCTGAAAATAGTTGAAAAATAAAATTCTAAGCTCTTTGGGATGTTCAAATACTTTAACAGCAACAAATATAAGCAAAAACTTTTAAAATTAATTTAACACTTGGAGTGGGGGAAACGAGTTAAGTCGGCTCGCGTGAATTGCGCGTACTCCGCGGGAGCCGTCTTTAACTCGGTTCATATAGATTTGCAGTGGAGTGCGGGAAACGTGTAAACTCGGGCCGATTGTAACTGCGTATTACCAAATATTTGTTTGTAATCCACCCTTTTGGTGGATGGAACAAAACCAAAAGACAGAGCCATCTTATATTTTGGCGGGAAATTCACCCCACACCGGAGTGTTAAAACTGATATAACTTATTCATAATAGCCAAAAGGTAGAAGTAATCCAAATGTTTCACAGATGAATGGATTTAAAAAAGGTCGTATATACATATAATGGAATATTAATCAGTCTTAGGAACATATTGATACATACTAGAGTTAACTTTGAAGACATTGTGCTAAATCAGTGGTTCCCAAACTTATTTGGCCTACCGCCCCCTTTCCAGAAAAAATATTACTCAGCTCCTGGAAATTAATTTTTTTTAAATTTTAATAGCAGTTACTCATCGCCCCCAAATGCACCTGTGGCCATCACCGCCACCCTGGATCGCTGCAGCGCCCACCGGGGGGCGGTAGCACTCACTTTGGGAATCACTGTGCTAAATGAAATAAAGCCAGTCACAATAGGATAAATTTTGTATGATTCCACTTATTTGAGGTGCCTGGAGTAGGCAAATTCATAGAGACAGAAGTAGAATAGTGGTTGCCAGAGCCTGGTGTGAAGGGAGAATGGAGAATTAGTGTTTAATAAGTACAAAGTTTCAGTATAGGAAGATGAAAAAGTTCTGGAGATGGATGCTGGTGATGATTATACCATAATGTGAATATACTTCACGCCACTGAACTGTACACTTAACTGGTTAAAATGTTAAGTTATGTATACTTTACACACATTTTAAAAACTGATATAACTGCACTAACTTAGAGAAAAATCATAGACTCTCAGAGTTAAAAGGATCATTTATTTACACATAACAATGTTTACTTGTTTTCAAAAAATCTGTTACTCTTTTAATTTTGAAATTGCCCCTCTTATAAGGCACAATTCAAAAGAGAGGCAATCAGAGACCATGGTCCATTAGCTTAATGTTTTAAGTTTGTACTTTCAGGATGAAAACAGCAGAATCCAAAATGTCATTTACTCTATAATTGAAACTGTATGCATAAATAAAATAACTGCTAAGTAATATGTAATATAAGAATAGCTCGCCGAACCGGTTTGGCTCAGTGGATAGAGCGTCGGCCTGCGGACTGAAGGGTCCCAGGTTCGATTCCGGTCAAGGGCATGTACCTTGGTTGCGGGCACATCCCCAGTGGGGGGCGTGCAGGAGGCGGCTGATCGATCTCTCTCATCGATGTTTCTGGCTCTCTCTCCCTCTCCCTTCTTCTCTGTAAAAAAAATCAATAAAATATTAAAAAAAAAAAAAAAGAATAGCTCTGAGAAGGAAGTGAAATTATAAATTTGTACAATGCTTTTAGAGTTGCTATTCCATATTAATGCAAAATATAACAGAAAAATAGAAGTATGGTATATTTCAACCCACCTTATTAAAAAAATTCTCTTTTTGGCCCTAACCGGTTTGGCTCAGTGGATAGAGCATCGGCCTGTGGACTCAAGGGTCCCAGGTTCAATTCCAGTTACAGGCATGTACCTTGGTTGCGGGCACATCTCCAGTGGGGAGTGTGCAGGAGGCAGCTGATCGATGTTTCTCTCTCATCGATGTTTCTAACTCTCTATCCCTCTCCCTTCCTCTCTGTAAAAAATCAATAAAATATATTTTTTTAAAAAAATGAGAAATTTGCCCTAACTGGTTTGGCTCAGTGGATAGAGCATTGGCCTGCGGACTCAAGGATCCCAGGTTCGATTCCGTTCAAGGGCATGTACCTTGGTTGCGAGCACATCTCTAGTAGGGAGTGTGCAGGAGGCAGCTGATCGATGTTTCTCATCGATGTTTCTAACTCTATCCTTCTCCCTTCCTCTCTGTAAAAAATCAATAAAATATGTTTTTTAAAAAAAATTCTCTTTTTGACTCAATATAACAAAAATTAGCTAAACTTCTGAAAAATTAGTATCTAATACCATATCCAAAAAAGTACCTAGGTTCATCTGATTTTTCTGAGAAAATCATTAAGAAGGAAGTAAGAGATCAACCGAAGGACTGATATGCATGCATATAAGCATAACCAATGGACATAAGACACTGGGGGGTAGGGGAGGCCAGGGGATTGTCAAGGGCGGGGGAAAAAAGGAGACATATAATACCCTTTGTAATACTTTAAGCAATAAAAAAAAAAGAATAGTAAAAACATTTTAAAAAAAGGAAATAAGCTTTTTAAAATACATATGTTTTTAGAGAGGAAGGGAGAAGTATAGAGAAGTAGAAACATAAATGAGAGAGAAACATCATTGAGCAGCTGCCTCCTGCATGCCCCCCACTGGAGATCAAGCCCGAAACCTGGGCATGTGCCCTGACCAAGAATGGAACTGGTAAATTCTTGGTTCATGGGTCGATGCTCAACCACTGAGCCACAGCAGTCACACTAATAAGTAAATAAGCTTTTAAGAAGCATGTATGTGTTTATTAAAAATCCTAACGTTGCCTGGCTGGTGTGGCTCAGAGGTTGAGCGTTGGCCTATGAACCAGGAGGTCACAATTCAATTCTCGGTCAGAGCACATGCCTCAGTTTCAGGTTCAATCCCTAGCAGGGGGCATGCAGGAGGCAGCCAATCAATGATTCTCATCATTGGTGTTTCTATCTTTCTCCCTCTCCCTTCCTCTCTGAAATCAATAAAAATATATTTTAATCATGCCCTAACCGGTTTGGCTCAGTGGATAGAGCATCGGCCTGCGGACTCAAGGGTCCCAGGTTAAAAACCTTCCTCCAATTTCTAAGTAAAATATAAAATTTTATATTTTATATCTGCATCTCAACAGATCGATGTTTCTCTCTCATCGATGTTTCTAACTCTCTATCCCTCTCACTTCCTCTCTGTAAAAAATCAATAAAATATATAAAAAAATATATATATATTTTAATCAATAAATAAAAATAAGTAATAAAAAAAGAATCCTAAAGTCAAATGGGCCTTAGTATTCAAGTTAAAAACCTTCCTCCAATTTCTAAGTAAAATATAAAATTTTATATTTTATATCTGCATCTCAACAGATTTTTTAAACAGCAAACTAAACCAAAGAATCACTTGGCTCATGGCCCCAGCTGAGATGAAGCTTAACATATGGCTGAACTACATAGTCTGGGTCAGGAAGAAACAAGACAGAAGCACAATTTGTGCTCTAAAGCACGCATGAAACACTATGTGGGGGTGTTGCTATATTACTCCACTCTACCACCAGATATTCTCGGCAAAGAGTGGTATAATTTTGAACAATCTCAGTTTCATATTATCATGAATATATAAATTGAAGGAAAACATGCACAATATGCAGGATAGAGACCAAAGTAATCCTTTTAGAATGATATTCCATTATTAAAATGTTTCAGTATTTCTATTAGAATATAATTCCATTATTAGTCAAAAGATAAAAATCAGGTGTTCCTGGTGAAGGGTGGGGACTGAGTCATAAGATGGGATACTTAAATTCAATTCTCAATATATATTTGGCTAGTCAAGGTTTTTTAGTTTTCTGCTCAAACTCGAAGTGTTCATTTTCGTAACTGTTTTCCTCCAGTGTGAATTCCATCCTCTCAAGGTAAACTAAAATTTAAAGCACATACAAGATGTCATACAACTTAATGACTTAAAGATAGCTGGTTTCAAACCATGAAGAACAAAACTATTGCCCTAGCTGGTTTGGTTTAGTGGATAGTGTTGGCCTGCAGACTGAAGGGTCCCAGGTTCAATTCAGGTCAGAGGCACATGCCCGAGTTTTGGGCTCGATCCCCAGCAGGGGGTGTGCAGGAGACAGCCAATCAATGATTCTCTCTCATCATTGATGTTTCTATCTCTCTCTCTCCCTCTCCCTTCCTCTCTGAAATCAATAAAAATATATTTTTTAAAAATAGAACAAGACTATTTTAATTCTATTAAATAAGGTCAACTTCTTCTAGTTATAATAAAGTATGAATGTTACTTATTATATATCCACAGCGTCTAGAAAAAACAGTTTGAAGAAAAAGAATTTTACCTGAAAAGGTGGATAAGAGCTTCAGATTTGCTGGCAATTAACACAATACTAGAATTACATTTTAGAAAAAGCAATTATAGGAGAAGAATGGACTCTATGTTCGTCTGCTAAAAAATGTGGATACTACTATCTATTTCACAGTTATCTGGAAAATAAAATGAAATTTTATACACACAGTGCTTAGCATAATAAAGGAGAGTTAATAAATATTCAATGAATTTACTAGTTAATCTTCTGGGCCTTGGTCTTCTCACTGTTAAAAATATAGATTCTTCAGAGTTATTGAAGGAATATATAAAATGTTGTACATAAAGTGCCAGTTAAATACCTAGCATAAGAAAGCACTCACTAAAATGATAAAATGGGATTTGGGAAATTTTTATAGAAAAGATTTCCCCTAAATCTATCTATCTAATGTCGGTGCTCTACATTATTCTCTAATTTCTTGGAAAGGATTAGTAAGAAGCTGAAGTCATAAAATGGTTAACTCTTAAAAATTAAGTATGATTGCCCTGGCCGGTGTGCCTCAGTTGGTTGAGCATCATCCCATGCACCAAAAGGGATTTGGTTCTGGTCAGGGTACATGTCCAGGTCATAGGTTCAATCCCTGGTCAGGGTGCGTGGGAGGAAACCAATTGATGTTTCTCTCTCTCCCTCTTCCTTCCTCTCTGAAAATCAATAAAAACATTTTTTTTAAAGTAAGCATGATTTTTTTTATCTCATGGATACCTAACCAATGCTAACTTACAGAGTTAGATAACGGCAAACTTCTCCTTCTGATGAATGTATAAAAACATGAAACATCTTGCACTACTCCTATTATTTTTCTTCTCTCCCCCTCCCCTCACCCTCTCTTTCTTTCTTTTTTGTTAATCCTCACCTGAGGATATTTTTCCATTGATTTTTACAGAGAGTGGAAGGGAAGGAGAGAGAGAAACATCGATGTGAGACAGATATACCAATTGGTTGGTTGCCTCCTGCATGTGCCCCGAGCATGGCTGAGGATCAAGCCTGCAACCGAGGTTCACGCCCTTGACTGGAATCAAACCCGGAACCCTTCAGTCCGTGGGCTGATGCTATATCCACTGAGCCAAACTGGCTAGAGCAATTTTTCTCATTTTTTTAGATGTGTTCTACTAGTGAGTATTTAATATAACAAAAGTGGAAGACTATTATTGTACACTAGCTCAAGGGAAATTCCTAACAATATTAGTGGATGCACTTTGCAAAACACCCCAATCTGGGAAAGTATAAGCAGTATGTTCTAAAGACTCATCTGGAGAAACTGCCAAATCTTTACAATAGTGTTTGTTACTGAGAAAAAATTCCTGTTGTGAATTCAGTTGGAGGATGGGAGTCAATTGTACAGCACTTTGTATAACTGGGGGGGAAGAGAAGAGTCACCTGAGATCTGAAAGTGCCATCTTTAAAAGAGATACAAACTGCATGAATTAGTTGTAGAAGATGTATGTAAGGGTGATTGGTTCTACTATGAGCTCAGACTCAGTAAAACCTAACTTGGTGAGGCAAGAACAAAGAAATGCAGCCCTGGCTGGTGTGGCTCAATTGGTTGGAGCATCATCCTGTGCACCAGACAACAGATCAATGTTCCTCTCTCACTTTGGTGCCTCTCTCTCTCTCTCTCTCTCTCTCTCTCTCTCTCTCTCTCTTTCTCTCCCTCCCTCATTCTTCTCTCTCTCTCTAAAATCAATAAAAACGCCCTAGCCGGTTTGGCTTAGTGAATAGAGCGTCAGCCTGTGGACTGAAGGGTTCTGGGTTCAATTCCAGTCAAGGACACATGCCCAGGTTGCGGGCTCAATCCCTAGTGGGGGGTGTGCAGGAGGCAGCCAATCAACGATTCTCTCTCATCATTGATGTTTCTATCTCTCTCCCTCTCCCTTCCTCTCTGAAATCAATAAAAATAATATTTAAAAAAATAAAATCAATAAAAACATTTTTTAAAAGAATAAAGAAATGTAAATAAAGAAATAGACAATACCACTGACCAGACCCAATATGTATCTTTGCCCACAAACTGTCTCAATTTTCCCCTTTCATTAGAGCATTTCAAAACCAAGTTCTCTAGTTTATGACAATTAATCTCAAAGCAGAGAGTCTAGCATAAATCTGACATTTCTAGAAGTGCAGAATAAAAGATTCTGCAGCTTTCAATTGCCTATTTTAAAGAAAATAAAAGCTGGTTTGTTCACTTGCTCAGCAGCTTTAAAAACAAATACAAAGGTTTCACGCTGTCAAAGTTTTATTTTAAAGAACAATACCAGTGAAAGTCAGGTAAGTAATTGAATAACAAAAGCAAGGTAGGAAAATACAAAAGTAAACACAATTTTATACAAGAAATATATTAAGCAATAACTAAGAAAAGCCATCCTATTTTCCACATAAATTAGTCCCAAAGCTAACATTCTGTCCCAATTGAATTCTTTCAATCCCTTCCATGAACACAGAGTACCCACCCCCTTCTGCATGGCTAATGGTACTTGATTTCAAAGAGCTTTAGAAGGTAGCATTCTTTGGCCCACTATTCATTTCAGGTGCAGCCCATCATTAAAAATCCCAAAGCATTTCTTATGTAGCTAAACGTGCAGATAAAAACATGTTTCTGTTTGCTCTAGGTGATTAAGGACAAGGTAACAAAAGCTTTAGTTCATGGGGTACTGTAGATTTCATCCATTGGACTAGCTCTAAGAAACTGGTATTTAGTATAATTAACCCAATATTTAGAATAATTAACTTGTTTCTACACTGACCTTTGTTTTTGATCCCAATGAAAGATCAGCCGTATTGTAGCAGCATGTCCCCAACTTTCCCCTGAGGGAAGAAGAACACAATAACTGTATATTGCCTAGGTTATAAGTCTCTCAGAATGCATCAGACTAAATACAGTTTTACTTTGCTTGATTTAACATAATGAGAGTATACTTGATTTCAAATAAAACTGGTATGTCGATAACATCCTGAGATTCATGGATGTTTACATATCTAATAAAATATTGCAGATCAATATCTTCTATTTACTTTTAGAAAACTTTATAGTTTGAATTAACATATTTGTCAATCTTCCATATATTAAGACCAACATATTTCTAACCACCAGAAAAAAAGCAAAAACTCTGAGAGACTATTCTTAAAGATTTTAGGATAAATAAACTTAAAGCATTATATTCTAACAAGACCATGACTGAGGTTAAAAACAAAATAAATCTATTCACTGTAGTGTAATTTGTATTTGAATGGATTCACCCTTACTCCTGCCTAAGACCGTGAGCTTTCTGAAGGCAAGAATCACCATATAAATATTATATGTTCAGTACCTGACACAACAGTTTCTATATAGTAGATGCTAAATTAATGTTTGTTAACTGAAAGGATGAGTCAAGATCTAAGGGCACAGTGCTCTGTGCTAAGATTTTTCAGTGAATAAGACACATACAGTCTCTGCTTTCATGAAGTTTACCGTACTCAATAAGCATCAAATTAAAGAAGTAGAGAAAATGTGTTTAACTGAAAATGTTTATCAGATTATTACTCACCCAACGCAGGTATCAGCATGGACTGATTTTTATCAATCTTTGTTGTCATCTGATTAGTTAAAATTACCTACAAAAACAAAATGTAAAAAAAAAACAAAAAAAAAACAAAACAAAAAACAAAATGTGAGAAAATTAGATGAGTCTCCCCTAAAACTTATCAAGTAAATAGTCTTGTGATTTTATTATTCTGAATATAATCTAATTTAAAGAAATACTATTTAGGTAATGAAAACCTTTCTGATAGTATTTTTAAAACTTAGCCATAAAAATAAATAGTTATCTGAAAACATGTCTACTGAACATAACACTTTTTTTTAAACAAACAAGAACAAAGAAGTTCTTTGTTGTGAAAATGGAAGAATTTATCCTATCTAATACAGTGGGGCCTTGACTTACGAGTTTAATTCGTTCCGAGACCGAGCTCGTTAAGGAGCTTGTTAACTCAAATTACTCTATCAACTCAATGCAAAAAAATGGGCCGAGAGACAGCTGGTATCTCAAAAAACTCGTTAGTCGGGACACTCGTAAGTCAAGGTCCCACTATAATAGACAAACATGGTAATTGACCGTACCTTCACTACGCCTCCCATTGGCTAATCAGCATGGTATGCAAATTAACCGCCAACAAAGATGGCGGCTAATTTGCATACTGCAGGCAGATAGTGCTCTGCTGCCCCGTCTGGGGCTGGCAGCAGCTCGATCCCAAGCTGCTGGCCGCCCCAATGCGAGATCCTGGCCTGCCGTGTGTGGGGTGGGGCGGGCGGGGCGGGCGGCAACGCAATCCCCAGCCGCCATCCACCCCAGCTCGGGATCCGGGCCTGCCATCTGCGACCGGGGGAGACGAGGCAGACACTGCGGGATTGGGTGTGCCAACTGCCACCAGGGGAGCAGGCCTAAGCCAGCAGGTGGTTATCTCCCGAGGGGTCCCAGACTGTGAGAGGGCACAGGGTGGGCTGAGGAACCCCCCCACCAGTGCACAAGTTTTTGTACACCGGGCTTCTAGTATATATATATATATAAAAGCGTAATATGCAATTCGATCTGACGGCAGAATAACCAGTCGTTATGATGCACACTGACCACCAGGGGGCAGATGCTCAACGAAGGAGCTGCCCCTGGTGGTCAGTGCGCTCCCACAGCAGGAGCACTGCTCAGCCAGAAGTGGGGCTCACGGCTGTCGAGTGCAGTGGCGGTGGCCAGAGCCTCTCCCGCCTCTGTGGCAGTGCTAAGGAGCGGCAAGCCAAGTGGTAAGGAGTGAGCAAGTGGGTGGTTAGAAGCGAGGGGTCCCGGATTGCAAGAGGGCACAGGTCGGGCTGAGAGACCTCTCCCCTAACCCCCGCACAAATTTCATGCATCAGGCCTCTAGTAAAGATATAATAGATAATATACAATGGCCTAAAGAGAGCATGAACAAAAACTTCATAAATGAGAGAATCAGGAAAATCCAAGCTTTTAAATTTAAGTTTTGTATAAGCCAATAGGAACAACTAGTCCAACAGCAGTAATAAACATTTTTGAGTACCTAATACATGCCAGAAACCATGCTAACTGCTTTACCTTCATTAACGTATCTAATCTCCACAACTACTCTATGAATGAGGTATTATTATTATTATTCCAATTTAACACATAATAAATCAAAAGCTTAGAAAGATTGAGTCTGTGCTCTTTAGCGCTGTGGCCTCTCTGGAATATATTTACTCAAAAGAATATGAAGTTCTTCATAACTCAATGCTTACATTTTTAGGGAAAAAATAAATACAGAATTATGATTTATGATTTTACAGAAATAAAAAAGAAACCAAGGCAAAGAATTATGAGAAGAGTCCTAAAGTCAAAGAATGTACAGTAAAAGTAGAAGAACTACAGGAAAATAAAACACAGTAATCAGATCAAATGACCCCAAATTGTGACAATGCTAGTCTACTAGTAATAGATACAGATGTACGTTAGTCACAGATGGCACTAAAGACTAAAAATATTGCTAATTCTTTTGGATTAAATAGTGGCCTATAGAAAAAATCCCATGTTATGAAAGTAGTAGCTTTATAGTAGAGAAAATGAACATGTTTGAGGCTGATTTAGTACAGTAAAAATCAGATTATCTGGCACATTTTTATCCAAAATTCTCCAGAAATGGTTATTTTAAATATTCTTCCAATACAGGTCTTCCCTCTAGATATAAAATTGATACTACTGCAAGCTGAAACTGATATGGAACTTCTAAAAGCACTCTCTTGCCTGGCCAGCATGGTTCAGTGGTTGAGCATTGACAGATGAACCGAGAGGTCATGGTTCATTTCCTGGTCAGGGCACATGCCTGGGTTGCAGGCTTGATCCCCAGTGTGGGGCATGTAAGAGCAGCCGATCAATGATTCTTTCTCATCATTGATGTTTCTATCTCTCTCTCCCTCTCCCTTTCTCTCTGAAATCAATAAAAATATATTTAAAAAATTAAAAAATAAAAGGACTCTCTCCACATCAGCATGGCAAAGATTTAAAAGACTCAAAATTGGTAAAGATGTGGAAAAACAAGAATTCTCATCCATTGCTGAAGACAACATACTTTTGAACACATTTCCTGAGGATAATCCTATCTAATAAAAGACAAACAGGGTAATTGACCGTACCTTCACTACGCTTCCCATTGGCTAATCAGGGTGATATGCAAATTAACTGCCAAGAAAGCTGGCGGTTAATTTGCATATGTAGGCGCAATGATGGAAGGTGAAAGGGGAAGGACGGAAGAACGGTGATTGGAAACCCAGGCGGCAGGCAAGAGCCGGGTGGCAGCCGCCTTTGCCCTGCCCCCCAGCCCTGGATTGGAGAACCAGGGCTGCCTTTGCCCGCCCCCCAGCCGGTGATCACGATCGGAAAGCCGGGCCGCAGGCAAGGTGGCACCCCCGGGACCCAGGAGCCACCTTGCCTGCGGCCCATGATCCTGATCGCGATCGGAAAGCCAGGCTACGGGGAAGGCAGCACCCCGGGACCCAGGAGCCACCTTGCCTGTGGCCATGATCTTGATCGGAAAGCCAGGCCGGAGGCAAGGCGGCCCACTGGAACCCAGGAGCCCGCAAGGTCTGCAGGCGAAGCAGCGATGAAGCTATGAGGGGGAGGGGGGGGGGGCGGAAGGAGCTATAGGAGCAGCTCTGACCGGAGACTGAAGACTCCCACCGGAGCGAGGAGCAAAGACTGAAGGCTCCAGCCACAGTGAAGACTGTGTCCAGAGCAAAGATGGAAGGCGGTGGCCAAAGTAAAAGTCTGGGTCCCGGGTGCCAGAGGAAAACTGGTGCCAGAAGCCAAGGGAAGGGAAAGCCTATTGCACGAATCTTTTCGGGCAACAGGCCTCTAGTCTATATATAAAAGCCTAAGCGACCGTGCTCGCTTCGGCAGCACATATAAAAGCCTAAGCGACCAGCCGACCGGCCAACTGGTTGACTGGCCGACCAACAAGTAGCTATGATGCACACTGATCACCAGGGGGCAGATGCTCAACGCAGGAGCTGTCGAGCTGCGTTCACTTGGCAGCTGCGGTTCTCGGGTGATGCGCTGGAACCAGACAGGAGGGAGTCCGATTCCGGAGTGTGTCACTGAGAACCACCTTCTCACAATCTGAGACCCCCTCAGGGGATGTCGGAGAGCCAGTTTTGGCCCGATCCCCGCAGGCTAGGCCGAGGGACCCCTCCAGTGCACAAATCCGTGCACCAGGCCTCTAGTTTGATAATATATAACAAAATGGTTTAAACAGATATTCCTTTGGCTTAATACTTTCAGAAATAACTACACGAATGGACAAAGAAGTATATGTAAAGTTGTTGATTGCAGTGTTTTAAATTATGAAAAACTGGAGTCAACTTTAAAGATAATCAATAGGGAAGTGGTTAAAAGAACTTCTACAATCATACAACAAAATACTATGTAGCTAAGGTAAGGTAAATTTATATAGTAACTAGAGGCCCAGTGCATGACTTTGTGCACCAGTGGGGTCCCGCAGCCTGGCCTGCGAGATCGGGCTGAAACTAGCTCTCCAACATCCCCCGAGGGGTCCCAGATTGCGAGAGGGCGCAGGCCAGGCTGAAGGACCCCACCGGTGCACGACTGGGGCCAGGGAAGAATGCAGGAGGTTGGCCAGCCGAGGAAGGACCGCATGCGGGCTCCAGGGCCGTCTCGCTCAGTCCTGATCAGCCAGACCCCAACAGCAAGCTAACCTACCAGTCGGAGTGTCTTCCCCCTGGTGGTCAGTGCACGTCATAGTGACTGGTCGACCAGTCGACTGTCTGCCCCCTGGTGGTCAGTGCACATCATAGCGAGTGGTTGAGCAGCCTTAGCATATCATTAGCATATTAAACTTTGATTGGTTGAACGGACACTAGATGACTGGACACAGCATATTAGGCTTTTATTATATAGGATACATATGGAAAGATATTTGCACTATATTAAGTGAACAAAATATTGTTTTGCATAATAGCATGCATAATGTGATCTTACTTTAAAACATGTTTATGTATGCATAGAATAAGTTTGGAAAAATATGTACAGCAAACTCAACAATAATCATTTCTGAGTAATAGATAATATAATTGTTTACATTTTGATGATTTATAATTTTTTTACAGCAAGCATAGAACTTAAAATTGTAAAATGTATTTATTATCAAAGGTCAGACATGCCTCTATACCTGCTAAGTAAAAAAAATTTATAAAATAATAGAGTAAAGTATGCCCTTAGCCCCCCAAAAATCTTAGCTCTAGAAATAACCACTGTTAATCTTTGGTCCTTTCAGTATTTTTCTTCATAGATATAAATGCTCATATATAATTTTTACTTTTCTCAAAAGTGGAATCCATTAAATATATTATTATACAACTTGAATTTTTTCACTTAATCATATATATGGATATCTTGTTTCATGTGAGTTTGCAAATGCTTATATTACTTAAATACTGCATAGTTTTTCGTGTTATTTGCATTACTTTTTAAATATTTTTTATAATTTTTTTTAATATGTCCTTTTTTATTGACCTGAGAAAGGAAGGGAGAGGGAGAGAAACAGAAACAACGATGTGAGAGGGTCACTTTGATTGGCCGCCTCCTGCATGATCAAGCCCAAAACCCACGGCTTTGTCCTGACTGGAAATTGAACCAGCTGCGACAACTCGGTGTATGGGACAACACTCAACCAACTGAACCACATCAGCCAGGATTGCATTACTTTTTTTAATCAGAAAAGATAGGATATTTTTGTTAAAAACAAACAAAAACCTAAGGAACTATGGCAACTCATTAGTCTTGAGTGCCCCCTAGTGGGAGTTCTTCATGGATATTAACAGAAGGCATAAAATTAAGTACAAATTAATGGGGAAAAATAATTCAAAGACGGGATATTATGCTTTTCAGTATATGGCAAAAAAATCTAATAGCTCAAAAGAAAAGATGTAAGTTTTGAAATTATTTTATTAAGGAATTCTTTATTTACTTATGCTGTATTACAGGCATGTGCTAAGGACTCTGGGTAAAGATAAGAAAATCAAGTTAAGCAGTTTGACCTCCCATCTCCCTCACATATAAGTGTGTATATTCGTGTCAGTGGTGGAATAGGGTTCCAGAATGGGAAGTGCTGGCAAACAAAATAAAAAAAAGTTTTTAACTCCTTTTAATCGCTTCACTTTTGAACTTACCTTTACCTTTCTCCTCACATTTCAAATCTAAGAGTTACCTCCACCTCCAAACATCTTGGCTCTTTACAATATGTCATTTTCCTATCCATCTGAGTCTGTGATTATACATTATGTAATAATCAAAGACTCAAATTAAAAGAAAAATGGGAATGTTGGAAGAGCTTACCTAAAACACATCAAGTATATTTAGACAAAGTAATTACCAAAGTCCATTTTTAAAATATGGCATCTTAATTATGCTTATTCTTTTCCAGGAAAACCGATAAACAACACTTATGACTGGAATTAATTTTTTATAATAACCAAGCCAAAACAAAACTACATTTAAAACTACATGTACATTAATATGTCCTTTTTTATTGACCTGAGAAATTCTATTCTGCTACTTGTAGGCATTAATATTTGATACAATCTTCTTAACTATTATAGAATTCTCTTAACTAATTATACTTACAGCTAATCTGTGATTATTTGCAAGGCTGATCATTTGCTGGGCTAGGCCATTTAGTAATCGAGTTCGAAGGGATAAGTCATCAAAGTCATGACGAAAAGGAAAAGCAATACCATCCACTATCACTAATCGAACCTAAATACAGAAGAAATAATGATATTAGGTTTGGTATTAAAAATAAAATTGATATTAAAAAATCACAGCCCATTGTATAAAAAAAACCCTTAATGCCCTAGCTGGTTTGGCTCAGTGGATAGAGCGTCGGCCTGCGGACTCAAGGGTCCCAGGTTCGATTCCAGTCAAGGGCATGTACCTTGGTTGCAGGCACATACCCAGTAGAGCGTGTGCAGGAGGCAGCTGATTGATGTTTCTCTCTCATCGATGTTTCTAACTCTCTATCCCTCTCCCTTCCTCTCTGTAAAAAATCAATAAAATATATTTTTAAAAAATAGATATACAGGATTTAATAATTTAAAATAAATAAATAAATAAATACAAACCCTTAAAATCCAGTTTTATTCCCAACTTTACAAAGGCTTTATTTTGGATATATCTATTCATCCAATGCTTTTTATTTATTCATTCATTTATTTATTTATTTATTTAATCTCACCTGAGGATATTTTTCCATTGATTTTAGAAAGAGTGGAAGGGAGAGGGAAAGACAAAGAGAAATATCAATGTGAGAGAAACACATTGATTGGTTGCCCCTGCACGCGCCCTGACTAGGACTAGGGCCAGGGCCAGGGCCAGGGCCGGGAAGGAGCCTGCAACAGAGGTACATGCCTTTGACCAAAATCAAACCCAGGACCCTTCGATCCACAGGCCGACCAAACCAGTTAGGACATCCAATGCTTTTTTTAAAAATGTTTGTATTGATTTCAGAGAGGAAGGGAGAGAGAGATAGAAACATCAATGATGAGAGAGAATCATCAATCGGCCACCTACTGCATGCCCCCTACTGAGGATCAAGCCCTCAACCCAACCATGTGCCCTGACTGGGAATCAAACTGTGACCTCCTGGTTCAGGTTGATGTTCAACCAGACACACCAGCTGGGCCAATTCCTTTTTTTTTTTTTTTTTAAATCCTCAGCCAAGGATATTTTTATTGATTTTGGAGAGAGGAAGGGAGAGAAGAAAGAAAAAGAGAGAGAGCAATAGAGAGAAGAAACATCAATCAGTTGCCTCCTGCAGGCGCCCTGACCAGGATTGAACCCAAAACCTACGTATGTGCCCTTACTGGGAATTGAACCAGAAACCTCTAATGTGTATAGGATGCCACTTCAACCAACTGGGCCACCTGGCTAGGGAAATTCATCCAATGCTTTTGTATTAATTACCAGAAGTTAAAATGTACTCTGGTTTGATAATTTATCCACTTAAAAAAGTAATTCAGCAAAAAGAAAAAGGAGCACTTACAATTTTCTTATCAGTTGCCATTACACATTGTCTTTTACAGGGGTATTTTATTGACAAAAAGCCCTTTTTAAGTCTTAGTTAAACAAATTTCTCAGTTAAATACATTAGTTTTTACCTTCAGGATTCCTTCATCTCTTCAAATATTAAATTATCACACCTTCTTCAAAAACTTAATGGTATACTTTTCCCCCTTAATTTTAAACATACTATAGGGCAACTAACCACTACAGAATCTATTATAATGCAGAATTCAGCATGATGCAATTCGGTCTTAAATTATAATCAGCAAGGTTTACTTACAGATGATAAACATTTTCATGACAGTTTCAGTTCTAATATAATCCAAATAATGGCACCTAGAGTGAAGTTAGAGTAAACAAATGAAAAAACTATAAGAGCCCTAACAGGTTTGGCTCAATGGATAGAGCGTCGGCCTGCGGACTCAATGATCCTGGGTTCGGTTCCAGTCAAGGGCATGTACCTTGGTTGCGGGCATATGCCCAGTGGGGGGGGGGGGGGGGTACAGGGGGCAGCTGGTCGATGTTTCTCTCTCATTGATGTTTCTAACTCTCTATCCTTCTCCTTTCCTCTCTGTGGAAAATCAATAAAATATATTTTTTTAAAAACTGTAAGATATTTTTTTCTATCTAATAAGGATTAGGCTAAAGAAGAGGTTTTTGTGAAGTAATGTACAAGCCATTTTCATATCTTAGAGTATTCATTTATTCATCCAGCAAATATTTATTGACATCTACTATATGCTAGTCACTGTTAGACACTGCAGAACAAGTTCTCTTGCAGTTTATGTACTAGTGGAGTAAGAGACAATTAACATACAAACACATACTGAATAAAACAATTTCTGATAATGACACTAAAACTGAATAAAATGACAAAGAACGAGTAGCTGTTAAGGTAGAGGGAGGCTAACTTAAATTAAATGTGAGGGAAAGCATCAATGAGAAGTCAGGCAACAGAACTGAGTCTTGGATAAGAACCTCTTGGAGGGAAAGACAATCTACGTATAAGGAGTCAGAAGGGCAAAGGACCTAATGCACAAACAAGTTTGGCATGTTTAAGGGTCAGGAAAAAATGTAGTGAGAGGGAATGATAGTAAATTATATCAGGAAGGTACCGTGGTGAGCTAAAGCCAAATCCTATAGACTAGGAAGCCAAGCTAAATTTTCAGAAATTTTGCAAATCAGTAATTAAATACAGCCATTAAAAATAAAACTATATAAATTTTATGAATAAATAAGTCATAGAAGTATTTGGATAAAATAAAATACGAATAATAAATACTGAAAAATCACTCCTTCCTAATTTTTTATATTTTACTATTATCTATGCTTTTTAGATCATTTGCACCTACTTTATCTTTATAGTGGAAATACTACCTAGTGATGTGCTACAATACAGTGTTTCTTCTCTACTCTACATTCAGTAAGCTTGCAATCAGCCACCATAGGAGGATTTTCTACATAGAAATCAGCAAATAAATCGGCTACAGATCAGAGCTTGATTTGTCTTGCTGATTGTCTAAACTTTTAATAAAGTAATGGAGAAAATGTCAAAATCATATTGATCTTAAAAATATGTTGTGTATGTACCCATTACATTGTGAACTACACAAAAATTGAGGACATATTCTTCTATTAGAAAACTAATGAATTAACTAGGTATTAGTTAATTTGATTAGCTCAAATCAACAAAAAAATATTCCACAGGAAAACTCCATATAATTATAGGTTTTGACACCAGGATATTTGCAGGGAGCCCTAAATACCAGGCATCCAAGGACCTTTCTGCTCATGCCAGAGGAGCTGTATAGCCTAACCTCCAATGGACAAAAAGAATGGAAATTTGTTTTTCCTTTCCACAGTCCAGATTTTACTGAAAGTGGCTAAATTACAGAGATGTGGACCTTCTGCTAAGTGGTAACTATTCACACTGACAGCTTTCCCAAGTTTAGGATGGAAGTTCTTAGAGATGGTCTGGTGAATTTCCTTGATTTCTCAAAAGGGAGAGTATACTGAAGGTAGAAAGCCAATGAATTACAGAATGAGTAGGATAAAACAAGGGCTTGTCATTAAACTCATAAAACCTGAAAGTAAAACATTACCAAATGGGGCCCTGGCCAGTGTGGCTCAGTTGGTTGGGCACCATCTGGTGCACCAAAAAGTTGCTGATTCGGTTCCTGGTCGGGGAACATGCTCGCCTGGGTTGCGGGCTTGATCTCCAGTAGGGAGCGTGCAGGAGGCAGCAGATCAATGTTTTCCTCTCACATCTATCTTTCTTTCTCCCTCTCCCTTTCCCTCCGTCTCTCTCTCTCTAAAAATCAATTTAAAAGTCTTTTAAAAATACATATAACCGTTAATATTGCAATCCTAATACTTAGAATTTATCCCATAAACATACTCACAAATGTACCCCAAGAGATATGTGTAAGGTTATCTCCAAAACATTGCTAATAATAGCACTAAAAGTCCACCAACAAAGAATTGGTTTAATAAATTAAGGTACCTACCCCGCCCCCCAACCATTTTAATTGTGGTAAAATACACATGACAGAAAAATTTACCATCTTAATCATTTTATGTGTACAGTTTAGTGATATTAAATATATTTATAATGTTTTGCATCTCTAGAACTCTTTTCATCTTCTAAAACTAAAACTCTATACCCACTAAACAATAACTCCCATTCTTCTCTTCTCCCCAGGCCCTGGCAACCAGCGTTTTACTTTCTGTCTCTATGACTTTGACTACTCCTAATACCTCATAAAAGCACATATAGCTTATTACACTTAGATAGAGTCCTCAAGATTCATCTATATTGTAGCATGTGTCAGATTTTCTTTCCTTTTTAAGGCTGAATATATTCCATTGTATGTATGTATGTATGTATGTATGTATGTATGTAGCACATTTTGCTTATCTAGTCATCCATCAATGGACACTTGTGTTAATTCCATGTTCTAGTTACTGTAAATAATCCTGCTGTGAACATAAATGTGTGAATGTATAAATGTCTCTTCAAGACCCTGCTTTCAATTCTTTTGGCTAGATATCCAGAAGTGGAATTGCTGTATTATATGGTAGTTCTATTTTCAATTTTTTGAGGAACTCACATACTGTTCTCTACTACAATTATACCATTTTACTTTCCCACCAACAGCAAAAAAGTACCTTCTTAAAATGAAATATGCAGCTGAAAAAAGAATAAGGTCTACCTGTATGTAATGATACAGAAAGATACGCAAAACACTAAGCCAAAATGGAAAGTGCAGAACAATAATACAGTATAATCCCATGAACAAATGTTAAAATGGGGAACTAGATATTATAATATGTATAAAAAATTTTTGAGAAGACACACAAGAAACTATTAATAGTGGTCAACTTTGGGGAAAGGTACTAGGAAGCAATAGCAGAAGGGAAATGTTATTTTTCATTTTATACCACTCTATACAGTTTTTTTTGATAGGAGCTATTCCACCATTACTAGAGGTGGAATCTCTTTTTATATTATTTCAATTTCTTACTTTAGGTATAGTATTAATATATACATGCTAAATAAATGTAAACATAAATAAATTATAGGGCAAGGAATAAATAAATTTTCTGAATTGGCTTAACCAGACACTTCCTAAGAAATATTAGTTACATTGGTAAATTATATTTCAGTAGCTTGAGCCATACCTTTGAATGTTCTGAAAGGAATTCTGAAAGTAGATAAACTTGTGCCAGTAGTTCTGTGTAGTCATGACAACGAAAATAATAAATATGGGAAAGAATGTTTTCAAGAGTGAAATTCTCCAAAGCCTTTGGGTGCGCTAAAATAAACAACAAAACAATCTTAAAATAATTAGTTACCTGTTTTGATATATTGGTGACTAAAGAAAAACAATACCTTTGAATAACAAAATTCTTCACTGTGAACAAAACTCTAGACTTTATTTGAAAGATGACAAAATTTTAGCAAAATCACTATAAACTATCATTTCATAATTCCTGTCCTCTTCTTTCATCCTTTCCATTGTTTCCTTACATACTAGGCCAGTGATGGCGAACCTTTTGGGCTCGGTGTGTCAGCATTTTGAAAAACCCTAACTTAAATCTGGTGCCGTGTCACATATAGAAATTTTTTGATATTTGCAGCCATAGTAAAACAAAGATTTATATTTTTGATATTTTATATATTCATATATTTAAATGCCATTTAACAAAGAAAAATCAACCAAAAAAATGAGTTCGCGTGTCACCTCTGACACGTGTGTCATAGGTTCGCCATCACTGTACTAGGCTATCTAGAAACTGTTTATACACATATACAACTAGTTTTTAATGCCTGTCTTTTCATATTTCTAGTTATTGGCTTTCACTCAATAGAAGTAACATACTGGAATTTCTCTTTCTTGTTGTTGTTTTTTTCCATAGGATTACAAACTAACAGTTAAAAGGAAAAACGTTCAAAAGAAGTATTTTCCCCCCTTAAATGATATAGTGTAACTTGGTAATTTAAATAGAACCAATGATATAAAATGAAATTCCCTACTTAGATTGGATTTAAAAAATAAGCAGTTTGGAAACCAGAAACACCAATCAGAAAGGATATGTGCACCCCTATGTTCATAGCAGCACAATTTACAATAGCTAAGATATGGAAACAACCTAAGTGCCCATCAGCAGATGAGTGGATTAGAAAACTGTGGTACAGAAGAGGAACCAAGATGGTGGCATAGGTAAACACCTGTACTTGCTGCCTCTCACAACCATATCAAAATTACAACTAAAAGACAGAACAATTATCATCCAGAACCTCAGGAAAGCTGGCTGAGTGGAAGTTCTACAACTAAAGAGGTAAAGAAGAGAGCGCATTGAGACTGGTAGGAGGTGTGGAGGCACTGAATGGGCTGGCATCCAGGTGCACTGCTTTTTTAATCAGGAGGGAGTTACAAACTCCCGCTTGCTCTGAACTCCAGTTCCAGGAGAGACTCAGGGGGACCTAGACACATACAGAGAGAAACTGGACTGTCTGGCATCAGGACAGGAACGTGAGGGAGGCTTTCTTTCAGACGGAGGTGCGGAGGTGTGCTCAGTGGTCACTATTCCTGCCTGGGAGAATCTCCAGTGCAGGGCTGCCTGGCAGCCATTGCTGTTTGCTCTGCCCTGGTGATTCCCTGAGACCCGGCCCACCCAATTTACAACCCCATCCAAACTATGTGCAGCAGCTTTTGCATATGAATGGCCTGTTCTTTCTCAGCCTAAAACCCATCAAACAGGCAGCAGCTGGGTCAGGGAGCCCCAAAGCAATCAATCCAGCAGCAGCCTGCCTTGCTACACAGCTGGGCCTCATCTGGGCACTTCCAAACCCAATACAAAGAGGAGGAATCTGCAGATCTCTCTGTAGCTCCTGCTGGGCAACCCCAGGCAGTGGCTGACTTTGCACATCCTTGGAGATCCAAGAGCCAGTGTACCCAGTGGTCAGTGTGAAACCATACCAGATTACAACTCTTCACATCCGTAAGTGACACACTCAAGGGGCAGACTCAGTGAGCATCAGAGCCCCACTGAAGCAAGTCCTGTCCCATAACGGTGTCTCCTGCACAGAAGCTCTTCCATTGTAGACACAGTTGGTCCTCACAGCCAATTGGCCTGGAAGTCAATTCCTCCCAGTGATACCAACAGCAATCAAGGCTTAACTACAACAAGATTGTGCACGCTGCCCACAAAGGGGTGCACCAAGAGTATCCACCTCAGGTGACTGGAGAGGCTGAGCCACCAGGCCCTATAGGACACCTACCACACAAGGCTACTCTATCAATTCAAGCAGACTAGCAGCTACCCAATACATAGAAACAAACACAGGGAAGCAGCCAAAATGCAGAGACAAAGAAAGATGTCAAAAATGAAAGAAATGGATGAAAGGAAAATACTGCTGATTACAAACATTTAAAGGAAATACAAGCATATATGAAAAGCATTGTTTTTTGAAACATCTAGAGAAAAGACTAAAGACTGTACATCCAAAGAATAAGGTAAAACAAAGCAAATTTTTTAAAAAGTCAAACCAGAAACCATTTAATTTTATAAGAAACTGAAAGGACGTGAACTTGAATATGAATTACCTTTACTTTTTTTTTAATATATTTTATTGATTTTTTACAGAGAAGAAGGGAGAGAGAGAGAGAGTTAGAAACATCGATGAGAGAGAAACATCGATCAGCTGCCTCCTGCACATCTCCCACTGGGGATGTGCCCGCAACCAAGGTACATGCCCTTGACCGGAATTGAACCCGGGACCCTTCAGTCCGCAGGCCAATGCTCTATCCACTGAGCCAAACCGGTTTCGGCTACCTTTACATTTTTAAAAAAACTTCCTTTCCACATAATAAGTACAAAAAACTTCCAAACACTTTAGCAATACAATTAACATAGTCATGAAGTCATTTACATACTACTCATAGCCCCATAGGTCAATCAGCTTAATGTTCCAAATACTTCCAAACATAGTTTTTGTTTTTGGAAAAACCAGTATGAAAGTCAAAACACTAAATGCACTGAACATAGTGAGTGCGTTGAGACAATACTTATAGTAAAGTTCCAACAAAATTAGTTTACACCTGGCAGGTCAAAGTATGATTTGAAGTCATACACTGAAATACATACACAAATTTTGCCTTAGAGCTCCTGCAGTGAGGGCCATAAAAGGGGAAGAACAGGCCAATTCAGATTGTGGCATTTCTAATTTTTAAGAAGGCTATGAGAATTTAACACCACTACATTATCAAGTCATTAAGCTTCACTTCAGATGAGTACAAATGCAAATTTCTTTTACTATACAGAAAAAAGAGAATCACTTGCTAACTTACCCTCTTCCATACTTGTTCCTGCTATAAGCTGAAGGTGCTGAATGCAGGCAGTCGCAAGGTCTATCACTCTATCAACCATAAAACTTCCCTCTGTATCAATAAAAACTGCTTCGCCTTCCACTCCTCCAAAACATTCTGGTATCTGCACATCTACTGCCAACTGCATACTATCAAGAGAAAGAAGTCAAACAAATCATTATAATGATCTTCTAACATAGTGTTTTTCAAACTCCAGATCACGAAATGTTTTATAAATGCAAATATACATCCCAGACAAGAGAGATGGCTGCTTCGCCATGGCTCCAAATACAGGATGGGGCTAAAGTAGAATTACAATTGGGAGTACAAGAAAGTTTATTCTTGTATTATTATTTACTAGAGGCTGATGCATGAAATTCGTGTACTCGGGGCGGGGGAGAGGGGTCCCTCAGACCGGCCTGAACCTTCTTGCAGTCGGGAGCCCTAGAGGATGTCTGACTGACGACTTAGCGCTGCAGCAGAGGTGGGAGAGACTCCCGCCACTGCGCTCAGCAGCATTGAGCTTGGCTTCTGGCTGAGTGGCACTCCCCCATTCTGCCGTTCGGTCAATTTGCATATTAGCCTTTTATTATATAGATTATATTATGTTCCATACAAACTATTGTAAACCTACTATTTTTATTATTAAAAGTTTTACCTTGTATTATTTATTATACTAGAGGCCTTCCCTTCCCCTGGCTGCCGGCACAGGTTTTCCTCCAGCACCCGGGACCCAGGCCTTCGCTCCGGCCAGAGGCGCCTCCAAGCCTCTCGTGGCTCCAGCGGCCGGAGCCGCCTTCAGTGTTCGCTCCTCCGCTTCACGCCTATGTATGCAAATTAACCGCCATCTTTTGTTGACGGTTAATTTGCATATCTCGCTGATTAGCCAATGGGAGGCGTAGCGAAGGTACGATCAATTTCAATCTTTGTCTATTATTAGATAGGATTATTTTCCATAAAAACTACTGTGAGACCCACCCTGTATATGTGAATCAATTGATTCTTGGATTAGGAAAAGGGTGTGCCCATAAAATCATGATTAAGGAATTTTAGTGGTTTTTTAGGCCTCTGGAAATGGAACCCTTTCTTACTTTATATAAATCTACTTTTTTAAGTCTCAGATTTTTTTTTAAGTAAGTTTTTATTGATTTTTGAGAGAGAAGGACAGAGAGATAGAAACATTGATGAGAAAGGAACTTCATTGATCGGGTGCCTCCTGCATGCACCCCCACTGGGAATGGAGCCCACAATCTGGGCATATGCCCTGACCAGGAATCCAACTGGCAATTTCTTGGTTCCTAAGTCGATGCTCAACCACTGAGCCACAGCGACCACGCTCTACTTTCAAACGTTTGATTTTCAAATATATTCTCTGGAATTAATTATGTAATAAAGTAGAAGACTGCTTTCTTATCCTAACGACTACATAACAGTGTTGTAAAAGAAACACTTTTTATATCCAAAGAATCATATCAATTTATCAAAATGGAATGCTAAAGTAACACAAATATTAAGTCGGTTTTTGTTTGAGGCATGTACGCAAACACAAAAATTTGTGAAGACATACATTTCTTTTTCGGTCTGATTATAGACCCATAGCACAATACTCTATTACTTACATAAAATGTTAAGCCCACCCTTAAGAAGGGAACATTTTAGTTTACCATAACTGTGTTTTTCCAACACCTGGTGCACCACAAATTTCTGTTGTTTTGGTTAAGGGTACTCCACCCCCAAGAATATTATCGAGTGCTGAACAGAAGGTAATTATAAAGTTCTGGGTATGCTCCTGCTCAAGAAGATCCAATGCTGTACATTTCTTGCCTGACTCAGCATGTCTTGGTTTATCTGTGAGACACTCTCTTCTTATAATTTGCAGAGCTTCTAAGGCTTCCTCTTTAGATATCCCAACTTCTGAAAGTAGAGTAAGAAAAAAAACACACAGATTTTTGAGAGATTTGAAACAGCATATTATGCTACTTGGTTTTCTTTATTAATTTTAATTTTTAGGTAGCAAGAGTGATTCCAAGAATAGAGAAACATAAAAATGTAACATTCCGCCCTGACTGGTTTGGCTAAGTGGATAGAGCGTCGGCCTGCGGACTGAAGGGTCCCGGGTTCAATTCCAGTCAAGGGCATATACCTTGGTTGTGGGCACATCCCCAGTGGGGGTTGTGCAGGAGGCAGCTGGTCGATGTTTCTCTCTCATCAATGTTTCTAACTCTCTATCTCTCTCCCTTCCTCTGTAAAAAATGAATAAAATATATTTTTAAAAAATGTAACATTCCATGAACTATTTAACCTTTCAAGTTAATAAATGGATTGATGTTTTCTCAGTCCTCACATACTTACAAAATGTATTACCTCAGAAACAGAATTGAGCCCTGGCTGATTTGGCTCAGTGACGAGAACATTGGCCTAGGAACTGAAAGGATCCTGGGTTTGATTCATGGTCAGGGCACATGCCCAGGTTGCAGGCTCCGTCCCAGTGGGGATGTGCAGGAGGCAGCCGATCCATAATTCTCTCTCATCATTGATGTTTCTATCTTTCTCTCCCTCTCCCTTCCTCTCTGAAATCAATTAAAAATATATATATTAAAATAAAATAACAGAATTGAAAAAACTTAAACCTCTAAAGCATTTCTAAGTATCTACAAAATTTCTCAGGACGTAGAAATAAAATGTACTAGCAGTCAATCCTTTTATCTCATTTGGTCTTATGAAGCCATAATTATCTTACTCTCATAAGTATACAAATTATTTTTTAGAAGGAAGTTAAAATGGCCTCCTTAATTGCCTAAAACAAAAATCAACTTTAAAAGAAGTGCATGTCCCTAGCTGGTTTGGCTCAATGAATAGAGAGAGCATTGGCCTGTGAACGGAAAGGTCCTGGGTTTGATTCCAGTCAAAGGCGGTTGCGGGCTCAATCTCCAGTGGGGGGTGTGCAGGAGGCAGCCAATCAATGATTCTCTCTCATCTCTGATGTTTTTTTCTCTCTCCCTCCCTCTCCCTTTCTCTCTGAAATCAATAAAAATATATTATAAAAATAAAAGAAGTGCATGTGGCCCTGGCCGGTATGACTCAATTGCTTGAAGTGTCCTCCTGCACACTAAAAGGTGTTAGATTCAACCTCTGGTCCAAGTACGTACAAGAGGCAACTGATCAATATTTCTTTCATATCAATGTTTCTCTCTCTCTCACTCTCTCCCTTCCTCTCTAAAATCAATTTTAAAAAAAAAGAATTTGCTTTAAAAAAAAGTGCATGCTTTATTCATAATAAAAACTTTTCATGGGAACACTGGCATGAAAAATTCATATATCATTCTATTTAATGAGAATAACTATTTTATGCACAAATATCTTAAACAATATACTTACACTTTCCTTAACTACACAATTTCATTCCTGTCTGATAATCTGGCCTAAGAAGATAAAACAGTAATTACAAAACAGGCTGCTGCCCTGGCCGATGTGGCTCAGATGGCCGGCCGTCATTCCCTGCAAGGAAGGTTAGTACCTAACTTGTGGGCTCAATCCCTGGTAGAGGGTGTGAAGGAGACAGCAGATCGATGTTTCTCTCTCATCAATGTTTTTCTCTCCCTTCCTCTCTAAAATCAATAAAAACATATTTATAAAACAAACAAACAAATAAACAAGCTGAGGGGAGAAATAATGGTGAGGATATCACTTAAGAGTTTGATATATCAGTGCTTGATTTGGTAAGGATATGAAATATACATTTGGTGCTAACAAAACACAACAATGATAAGGCAAGGAAAATCCTATCCAATGTAAGAGCTTGGACTCTGGAGTCAAATTACTTGGGTCTGTGAAGCCTGGCTGCACCACTATGTAGTCGCGCTATGTAGTCGCTGTGTTTGGGCAAGTTACATTTTTGCGTCTCAGATTTTTTTCTTCTACAAAACGGATACGAGACAATACTTGTAAAAAGCTTGGTAGAAAACCAGGCCATCCAAAATGCTCAATAATTGTTAGCTTTTTAAGAAAATACATTTTTATTGATTTCAGAGAGGAAAGGAGAGGCATAGTCAGAAACATCAATGATGAGAGGGAATCATCCATCCGCCGCCTCCTGCATGCCCCACCCTGGGGATCAAGCCCTCAACCCAGGCATGTGCCCTAGACCGGAGTCGAACCCAGAACCCTTCAGCCCGCAGGCTGATGCTCTATCCATTCAGCCAAACCAGCTAGGGCAATCATTAGCTTTTTATTGTTCAGATTCTCATTCCCTTTTTGTAAAACCAACTTGTTGAAAGAAAAAGAGCCCATCAAACGTTGGGGGACACCACGCGAGGTGTAAGATTTAAAACAAATAATTAACATTGAGTCTACATTTAGTTAGTTAGTTAGTTATGGCGCTCCCCCCCGCGCCCCCCTTCTCCCCCCGCCTCCCAAAGGGTCCTGTACTCTCTCTGCGCCCCTCTCTTCACCCCCCCCACACCCCTCTGCCCGGCTCAGAGAGCACCCCCCCCCCCACATTCATTCTTGAGTGACTAGTTGAAACCTCCTCATTTTATATTGTTGAGGGCAATGACTTAAAACTCGGCTCTATCTTGATATTATAGTTCTGGGCATACCATCGAGCCATGTGCTCAGCGAGTCTGACCGCGGACAGCTTTATTTTTGTTTGCCGCAGGATGCGGTGGTCCCCACCAACGCATTATCTATGTTCTGGAAGGTGAGGCTTAGGGTTTCCTCAGGGAGTTACAAAAAGAAGCACCGTCTTCTTTCTACCCCGTTTCTCACTCTTAGTATCTCTAGCCCCATCACGAAACCTTCATTTTTCAAATTTAATCCCTGTCCCTTGGGTTTGGGAACAGCGGGAATTAAATGGCCTATATGAGCTCCAATCCTGGCTCTGCAACTGCCTAGCCCAGTCGTTACGAAAAGTGACTTAACCTCCCCAAGCATCAGTTCCTTCATCTGCATATCGGATACGGCCCATGCAAAGGAGGGTTCTTTGGGGTATAAACGACGTAATCCTCAGAGCACTGGGCAGGGACTGGCAGAGAAAGCAACCAGTAAATGTTTCCAAGACCACAGTTCTAACCGTCCGAACCAGGTTTAAGTATAATTAAGGAGCCTTTTCACGTTGTAAACGCAGCCGTGGGCGGCAGCCCAATGTGCGGAGACTGCGGGCGAGAGAACAGAGATGGAGGCGGCACAGATCGCGGCCAATGCACCACAGCTTAACGTCGGGAGCCGTTTACCTTTGCTGAGCTCGGAGGGTTTCACCTCTAGGAGCTCCTCAGCAGTTTGGAAACCTGCAGACACCATTTTCACGCGCACCGCTGGGGACAGCGGAAAACTAACTAAATCCCGCTGCATTTCAAAGCCGGACGCCTACGCGCATAGGCGCTCAGACCCGCCGAATTCCAGACGCCGAATTCCGCACGCCCGCGCCCGCCCGCGCCGCGTGACGTCAGGCGTAAGGCGTAAGGGGCGGGGCCTGCGGCCTGGCTGCACGCGGCCTGGGGCTCCGCTACTCTGTGAAGGCACCTTTCTGTCGTGAATCTTCCAAAGCCCAATACGGTTTCCCCATTAAAAATACACCCTGACAGCCCTAACCGGTTTGGCTGAGTGGGTGGAGCCTCGGCCTGCGGACTGAAGGGTCCCGGGTTCAATTCTGGGCAAAGGCATGGACCTTGGTTGCCGGTTTGGTCCCCAGTAGGGGGTCATGTAGGAGGCAGCTGATCGATGTTTCTCTCTCATCCATGTTTCTAACTCTTTACCCCTCTCCCTCCCTGTAAAGTCAATATATATATATATATTTAAATACATCCTAATAGTAAAAAGATAGGTGCAGACCGCAGGATGGAGAGCCAGGCCCAGTGGGCCCTACACACCACATTTCCTCACTTGTGCCCACGGGTGAAATCTCAGGGTGGTTCATCAGAATGACCACCCCAGTGGGAGTAACGTGCACACACACTGGGCGGTGACCGGTTGGGGATATGGGACGGACAGATAAGGATTAATCTGGGTCCCCGTCATAGGGTGCCAGCCTCTTAGGCTTTCTCGCTTGCTGTCTCCCTCGCTCGTCCCCCCTTGCCTTTCCCGCCCCCGCCATCGAGAGGGACTGTGGACTAGCCCGCCACCTGCCTTTCCCGCCACCTGCCTTTCCCGCCCTCGCCATCGCGAGGGATTATGGGCCAGCCCGCCTCCTCCAGAGACCGCGCTGCGTCCAGTCCCCCCCCACCCCCATCCCCACCCACAACGGCTTTCTGCGTGACCAGTTCGGAGCAAGCTGAATTCCGAGACCGTTAGTCCGTAAGGTCCTGCTGGCTTAAGAAGTAGCTGGAAAAGTAAGCGGGTAATATCCCCAGAGTGGGCTGGCGTGGGCTCCCCTTTCTAAGATGCAGTCGTTGGGGTACGCAAGAGCTCCTGTTCGGGGGCAGAGCTGGTAAAAGACAGAGGCCGTTGAGGGACTTGGGAGGTGGCTTACTGAGTCTGTCTTCGCCTAGGTGAGCGATGATTTCTTTCGGGCCAACCTATGTGGGCCACTTGAGCAAATCCTTCACGTTTCGAATGCTCGCTACCGGTCCGCTGGAAAAAAAAAAAACACCCCAAAAACACGGTAGCTCATAGCACCGTTTTTCTTGAAGCCAAAATTAAAGCCTAGTACCCTTTTTATTCTACCACGAGCTACTTGCAGATTGCGAGCCCCCCTTGGGGTGGGGGTGAATTCGAGAAGTGTTTGTCCCCTCGTTGGTAGGGCCGAGAAGTCGGGCAGGACTGACCAAAATGTGGTTTGTTTGCCGGTCAGTACGGTGCTTAACCTCTAGGCTGACCCACAGCGGGGCACACCGCGGGCATTTCATAAAGTTGTCCGCAGGGAGGATTCGTGCTTATGCTTGTAAAGCAACTGGGGTCTGGGGATGGTGTTAACATAGTTAAGGATAGTTCTTGAGTTAGCTTGGTCAAATTCGGTGGGATTGGCAGTGTTTAGAATTTTGTTTCATTGGAGAGTTAAGAAACTAGTTAACTCTATCTGTGGCTATACAGTTATGTGTTGTTTATATCTTATCCTGACCCTTGAGTTGCCTGCAATTATTGTTTGTGCCATCATTCTTAAGTTTTTTAAAAAGCCTGTATAATCAGGCTTTCAAACTAGGATCCAAGTTTATGAGGCTAGGCTCCAGGAACTAACAGAACTATAGGATTTATACGGAAGGTGCATCTTCCTTCCTATAGTATCAGGTTTTCTCAAATATGTTTTTTTTAAATATATTTTTATTGATTTCAGAGAGGAAGGGAAAGGGAGAGAGAGAGACATCAACGATGATAGAGAATCGTTGTTCGGCTGCCTCCTGCATGTCCCCTACTCGGTATCTAGCCCACAACCTGGGCATGTGCCCTTGAGCGGAATCGAACCTGGGACCTTTCAGTCAACAGGCCGACGCTCTATCCACTGAGCCAAATCAGCTAGGGCTTTTTTTTTTTTTAGAGAGAGAGAGAGAAGAGTTGAGTAATTTAATTGGTAAACCATTTAAAGCATTTTCTATTGAATAAGTATTAATATATTGTAGAGTGAACTTCAAACATAAAAATACATTTTAAGATAAAGACTGAAGAAAGATCCTGTTTAAACTGGACACTTCAGTAGTCTCCCAACGCCTCCTAGGTATATGTTTTTATTTTGCTTTGCAATGGGGGTTACTTGTTGAAAAAGTTTGAGAGGCACGATGATGGATATAAGCTTTGGAGTCATACAAATTTGGTTTTTATCACATCTCTGGAAATTACCAACTGTGAGACTTTCAGCAAGTTTACTCAGTTTTCTTACCTGCAAGTAGAAGGTTACTATTTCATGGGGTTGTTGGAAAGATTAAATGAATACATATTAAGTATTTGGCACAGAAAAGGTATATAATAAACGTTAGTTTCTCCATTTAAAAATGTTCTAATATGTGTATTCAGTTGAATGAAACCTAGCTCATCAAAGTGCTAATGCTGTGAGACTTTTTTTAAAAGTGCCTACAGCCCTAACCGGTTTGGCTCAGTGGATAGAGCATCAGCCTGCGGGCTCAAGGGTCCCAGGTTCGATTCTGGTCAAGGGCATGTACCTTGGTTGTGGGCACATCCCCAGTAGGGGGGTGTGCAGGAGGCAGCTGATTGATGTTTCTCTCTCATCAGTGTTTCTAATTCTCTATCCCTCTCCCTTCCTCTCTGTAAAAAATCAATAAAATATATTTTTAAAAATTAAAATTAAAAAAAAATTTAAAAGTCCCTACAGCTCTAGCTGGTGTGGCTCAGTTGGTTGAGCATCGTCCTGTGTACCAAAAGGGTTCCTAGTTCAATTCCTGGTCAGGGCACCTGCCCAGGTTGCAGGCTCAATCCTCCGTGGGGGGTGGAGGGTGTGTGTGTGCAGGAATCAGCTGATCGATTTTTTTCTCTCTCAAATCAGTATTTCTCTTTCTCCCTCTGAAAAATCAATAAAAACATTTTAAAAATAAAATAATCTCAGAGGGAAGGCAGGGGAGGGTGGGTGGGTGGGAAGTAATCAACCAAAGACCTTGTATGCATATATGCATAACCCATGGACCCAGACAGTGGGGTGGTGAGGGCCTGGGGTAAGGGTGGGGTGGGCTGGAGGGGGTCGATGGTGGGGGGGGGGCGGACATAGGCAATACTTTCAACAATAAAGATTTTTTTAAAAAGAAAGAAAAAAATAAAAAGTGCCTACAATTGTAAAGTGCCAAAGAAAAGTTGTTTTACATATGTGATGTGATGTGATTTGATTTGAAAAAACTCTGGCCTTGGCCGGTGTGGCTCAGCTCAGCATAGTCTGGTGCACTGGAAGGTTGCTGGTTCGTTTCCTGGTCAGGACCCATGCCTGAGTTAAGGGCTTGATCCCCTGGGTTGGGGTGTGCAGGAGGCAGCTGATTAATGTTTCGCTCTCACGTTCATCGATGTTTCTCTTTCTCTTTCCCTCTCCCTTCGTGTCTCTCTCTCATAAAATTGATAAAATATATTTTATAAAAAACTCTGAATCTCTTTTTCCTTATCCCTTCGTCTCTCTCTCTCTCTCTCTCTCTCTCTCATAAAATTGATAAAATATATATTTTTTTAAAACTCTGAATCAAGCACAGCGGCGTGGCTCAGTGGTTGAGCTTTGACCTATGATCCAGGAGGTCATGGTTCGATTCCTGGTCAACTGATGGATGTTTCTCTCTCCCTAAAATCAATAAACATATCCTCGGGTGAGGATAAAAAAAAATTTACAATGATAAGTGAAAAACATTAAAATTCTCCATTCAAACAAGGTATACAAGGATTTTTTGTTATTCTTTTTGTTGTTGTTGTTAAACAGTGAGAGTAAAATAACTATTCTGGAATATAAAAATAAGAGCTGACCCAGCTGGTGTGGCTCAGTGGTTGAGCATCAACCTATGAACCAGGACCTAGTCACAGTTCGATTCCAGATTAGGGCACATGCCTGATTTCAGGCTCGATCCCCAGTGAGGGGCATGTAGAAGGCAGCCCATCGATAATTCTCATTATTAATGTTTTTCTCTCTCTCTTCCTCTCTGAAATCAATAAAATATTTTTTTAAAAAATATTTGGAAAATAGGGTGATTCTGGTGTGAATCTTGTAGAGACAAAGAACAGGTAAACTTGGAAACTCCAATTCTAATTTACAATGAAGCAGGAAGGAGAGGGTTGAGAAGGCTGATTATATGTATACACATTATATACACATACCATTGCCTAAGATAGGATATCCTCTTTTCGAATTGTATTATGATTTTAGGAGGGCTCAGGAGTTTCTTGTAGGATGGATTCTCTGGTAGTCTTGTTCTGGATTTCATAGGCACCTGTGAAAAACCAAAAGGTTGACCCTTGCAGTGCTGAGCTCGTAAAGGTTTAAGGATGTGTCAAAACACCACTTACTTATTCTTGCTCCGGAGGGAAGACACTCTTATCATGAAGGTGGATTTCCAACTGTGAGGGCCATGAACACACACTCACTGGGGGGAGCTCTTTGACTGTTTCAAATGTGTGAGTGTAGGAGGCGTTGTCCTGTGAGCTTTTCCCTAGTTTTCTCGGTTTAAAATTAGAATTAATGTTTGTGCAATTGGTCTTTCAAGTAAGGGTGATCGTTTGCCACATATGTGAAAGAGCATGTTTTGTACATGTCCTTGGAACTTTGAACTGACTACCTATTTTTAGTAATACTTGGACTGGATTTTTAAATGTAGTTTTGCAAAATTTCATCTTTTCTTTCAAATTTCATCTTTTTAGACTTGCTTTTTCAGTTAAGTACAGAACGCCTTGATAACCTGCATCAGGCATCACGGTGATGTCATTAGCTCCAAGCCCTTGAAGGAAAGAACAAATTCATATCATTTATCTTTAAATCTGCCGAGTGTCTTTACCTTTGTTTTATTTGAACAGCACCACCGACTATACTAGGAAAAGGACTCGGTGAGATCTCAAAAGGGGTGTGGAATATGTAAATAAGCGCAGTGACTGCTGGTCATGCTTACAACAAACATAAATTTCCTAAGATCTTGAAGTATCCAGATATACAAATTATTGCTGGATGGTAACTGTAGTTTGAAAACTCTACTCCAGAACTAAGAGGGTCAGTAGGATGCATGATAAAAGTGATCCTATCTTGAAAGTGATTTGAATCTGGGGATTAAGTGCCAGGCAACACTTTCAACTCATACTTACCTGGCAGGGGAGATACCATGATCACGAAGGTGGTTTTCCCAGGGCGAGGCTTATCCATTGCACTCCGGATGTGCTGACCCCTGCGATTTCCCCAAATGTGGGAAACTCGACTGCATAATTTGTGGTAGTGGGGGACTGCGTTCGCGCTCTCCCCTGAATCAAGAGGGTTGGAAAAAGAAAGATCCTGAGGCTCACTTTTTTGCCTCAAAGCACTTTGTCATCGCAGAAAGTTACCATAGAAGTAAGCTAGCTTTATGATTACGGAGATCAGGAGATGGAAGTGAAGTCATAGGGCTACCTTCCTTTTATATAAGACTTCGTTTTACTTTCTCCTTTTTTTCCCCTCTTAATCTTTGTTGAAAGTATTGCATAGATCCTCCTTTTTCCCCCATTAACCTCTTCCAGCCTGCTCCCTTTCCCCCCCACCAGGCCCTCATCATCCCATTGTCTGTCCATGGGTTATGCGTATATGCATACAAGTTCTTTGATCTCTTCCCACCTACCCTCCCCTGCCTTCCCTGTGAGGTTCAACAGTCTCTTTGTTGAAAGTATTACATATGCCCCCTTTTTTCCCCCATTCACCCCCCTCCAGCCCGCTACCACCCCCTGCCCCAGGCCTACCTTTCTTATAGAGGAGAATTTGCCCCCTTACCTGTTTTGCTGTTTCAAGAGTCTTAAGTCCTGACCCACAACCCAATGAAATTGGTTGTTTAGAGTGTTGTCCTGATATGCTATGAACACATCAATAACTGGAACAGCACATTTATGTTTCTCATTGATGTTTCTCAACTCAAATAAAAATGTTTAAAATAGACTACATTTATATATTCTTTGTTAGTTGTCCCTTTCTCCACTTTCACAGCCAGCAATTTAGCAACTTCTCTAGGCTGTTATCATTCTGTCCTGTCCTTACATCTGTTTGTCTGGCCTGCCTGCTTCCCTCTTCCATTCTGTTAGGACCCTGTGGTTACATTAGGTCCACCTGGATAATTCAGAGTGCTCTTCCTTCTCAAATACTTAATCGCATCTGCAAAATCTCTTTTGCCACAAAGTACGGCAATAACAGTCACAGGTTCCAGTGATTAGGACTTAGATATTTTTGGCGGGCCGTTACTCAGCCTCCCCCATCAACGAAACCCAGAGACAGGTTTGTCTGGAGCGATAGTGATGACACTAAAAGGTGCTTGGACTATGTAAATAAGCACAGTGTCTTGTTCACATTGTACATACATTTCTGATTTTTGCAAATATTACAGTATCCAAAATGTTATTGTCTGGCTTTTACTGAGATTTGGAGAAGTCTTTATTTTGTAAGTGATGGTATAGGAATAGCATGAAGAGAGTGACTGTATGTGTTTACTTTTGGAATCTCCAGCAGCTCATACTTATCTGGCAGGGGAGATACCATGGTCATGAAGGTGGTTTTCCCGCGGTGAGGCTCACTCATTGTATTCCAGGTGTGCTGACCTCTGTGATTTCCTCAAATGTGAAAAATTCACCTGCATAATTTGTGGTAGCGTGGGGCTGCGTTTCTGCTTTCCCCTGTTTTCTTTCTTTTTTTTAAAAAATATATTTTATTGATTTTTTACAGAGAGGAAGGGAGAGAGATAGAGAGTTAGAAACATCGATGAGAGAGAAACATCGACCAGCTGCCTCCTGCACATCTCCTACTGGGGATGTGCCCGCAACCCAGGCACATGCCCTTGACCGGAATCGAACCTGGGACCCTTCAGTCCACAGGCCGACACTCTATCCACTGAGCCAAACCGGTTTCGGCTCCCCTGTTTTCTATGTTCAACAGTAGTGTATTCTGGTGTGAGCAAGGGTTACTGCATGCATGTTGATTCACATATACCAAATTGTCTAGCAGAGTAGGGTGTAATTATTCTGTTGACCAGTCACTGAGGGACACTGGCCAGGCTGCATTTTTTTTAAAATTTTTATTTATTGGTTTTGAACGAAAGAGAAAAAGGGAAGGAGGAAGAGAGAACATCTGTGGTTCCATTCATTGGTTAATTCTTATAAGTGCCCTAACTGGAGATTGAACCCACAACCTTAGTGTATGGGGACTATGCTCTAACTAACTAATCGACAAGGCTCATGTACAAGTTTTTGTGTGGACAAACGTTTTCATATTTCTTGGGTATATAGCTAGCAGTGGAATTGCTGGGTCATATAGTAACTCTATGGTTAACTTTTTGAGAAACTGCCTGTTTTCCAAGTGGTTGCACCATTTTACATTCCTACCGTAGTGTGTAAGGGTTCCAGTTTTTTCACATCCTCACCAACATTTGTATTATCTGTCATTTTTATTCTAGCCATCCCACTGGGTGTGAAGTAATATCTCATGGTGGTTTTGATTTGCATTTCCCTAATGAGTAATGGTGTTAACCATCTTTTCATGTGCTCATTGGCTATTTGTATATTTTCTTTGAAGAAAAATCTACTTAGGTCTTTTGCCCATTTTTAAATATCAAATTGGGTTGTCATTTTATTGAGGTGTAATCATTCTTTATATATTCTAGATGCAAATTCCTTATTAGATATATATATATGACTTACAAATATTTTCTCTCATTCTGTGGGTTGTCAGTGTCCTTTGAAGAACAAACGTTTGTAATTTTGGTTAAGTCTTTTATCTAGGTTTTTCTTTGTCACTTGTGTTTTTGATGTCAGATATTGGAAACCATTTCCTGCCTTAACCGATTTGGTTCAGTGAATAGAGCACTGATCTGAAGACTGAAGAGTCCTGGGTTTGATTCAGGTCAAGGGCATGTACCTTGGTTGCAGTTCGATCCCCAATAGGGGGCGTGCAAGAGGCAGCTGATCAATGTTTCTCTCTCATTGATGCTTCTGACTATACCTCTCTTCCTCTCTGTAAAATCAATAAAAATAAATTACAAAAAGAAACCATTTCCTAACCTAAAGTCATGAAAATGTATTCTTGTATTTTCTTTTATATATGTATAAAAGACTTTTAGCCTTTTATATATGTATTGATTTCAGAGAAGAGAGAGGGTGAGAGATAGAAACATCAATGATGAGAGAATCATTGATTGGCTGCCTCCTGCAAGCTCCACAATGCAACCTGGGCATGTGTCTGACTGGGAATCAAACCTGTGACCTCCTGGTTCATAGGTTGACGCTCAACCACTGAGCCATGCTGGCCAGGCTATGCTGCTATTTTTAAAAATCCAAAAATAGATATTTTGGGAAGTGGTGAATACATGGGAATGGAGGGGAAAGAATATGCAAAAAAGGTGATTACTATGGAGTTTAAATGGGAAAATTCCAGGTCATACAACTGTGACTGCGAAGAGATCACAAAATAGCTTTCTGGCCCTGGCTGGTGTTCCTCAGTGGAACACCACTGAGCATAGGCCCTTGCACTGAAGAAGGGTCAAGGGTTCAATTCCCGGTCAAGGGCATGTACGTGGATTGCAGGTTCAATCCCTGGCCCCTGCAGGGGCACATGTGGGAGGCAACCAATCGATGTGTCTCTCCTACATCAATGTTTCTTTCTCTCCCGTTTCCCTCCCTCCCTCTCTTTTTCTCTTTGGAAAATATCCTCCAGTGAGGATTAACAACAAAATATAGCTTTCTGAGTTTGCAGCTCATTCACTGACCCTTCCAAAGGCTAGTTTATTGTAGCAGACGCTGGTGTTTGGACTTGCTTTTGGTTATGGTCTGTTGAAAGTCTAGTCCAGAAGATGCTCTGCCATTCCCACTCCCAGCAGTGTTTAGTTAAAGTAAGTCTGAAATTCCATTGGAGTCTACTGTTGGCTGTTTATATTAAAGGGATGGCAAGCCTTTTAGTGAACCAGCAGCCAATATTGGGAGCATGCTGTTTGAATATTATTTATAGATCTCTGCTGGGGCTGAGACAAAGATGTGAGATTAACATTTGGAAGTGAGCTATAGAAAGGCCTAGTTGAATTCATACCAAAGTTGGCATCAGAAAAGTGGGTGCATATTTATTTATTTATTTATTTATCTGTCGATTGATTGATTGATTTTTGAGGAAGGAAGCATGCCAATTGAGAAAAACACTAGTCAAGGACTGGCCTTTGAAGAATTGCCCCAATTAGAGCAAGAGAGGAGAAGGAAGCCCTTGAAAGAAGCTGGGGAAAGAGCAGAGGTGAGCATGTAGTTAGGTGTTCCAAGAAAAGGCCACTGCTGATGGTGCTGAAGGGTTGCAGAGTATGTGCACTTTCATGATCGTTAGTCACTTGTGACCTTTGGAAAAACCCAGTAATTTTTCTGCATTTGGTAGAGCAGGGAGAAATGGAAAGAAAGAAAGCATAATATGTGAACTCTGAATTTCAGTCCAGATCTTGGATTCCAAAACTCTCTCTTTGCGATACACCCACTAGCAGGTGGCCACGGCATTCTCGACTGGATGCCCTGCTCCTCCCTTCTTAGGCGGAAGCGGTACGGAGCTGGCGTGGACAGTTGGTCTCCAGGGACCCGTGAAGCCGGCTCGCGACTACAACGGTTTCGTGTCCGTTTATTCAAGGGACTCCACCCGGGGAGATCCGAAGACCTTCGGCTACAGCGAAAGTTGGGAGAGGGGAGACTTGGGTCGGGAAAATAGCCTGGTAGACGCCACTTAAATCGGGGGACTGGGAGAAGGAACCCGTCTTCCAGTCCTTCGCGATAGTGCGCAGCTGCCGATCCCGCCCCTCGAGGTGCGCGTGACGTAACGCCGGGAGGCGGAGTATGTAGATTACAGATTTAGGGCTATTGGGAACCGTGTTCCCTGGGAAGACAGGCATTATATTCCGCTGTTACCAATACTAAGATATAGTACGAAAATACGAGTTTATAGTCTTTATATGTAGATGAAGGCCAATTAGAGTGGTTACAGGAGTGACCCGAACCGTACAGTGGTGTACGCGGCAGCAGGTAGTGCCGGGGACAAACCCAACTCATACTTACCTGGCAGGGGAGATACCATGATCACGAAGGTGGTTTTCCCAGGGCGAGGCTTATCCATTGCACTCCGGATGTGCTGACCCCTGCGATTTCCCCAAATGTGGGAAACTCGACTGCATAATTTGTGGTAGTGGGGGACTGCGTTCGCGCTCTCCCCTGGTTATGTGTGTGAATAGCAGACGTCTACTGTGTTTGTCTTTTCTCTCTAGGCAGCAATGAATTCTATTTTGTGACATTCTTTTTTTATGGCTTATGATTTATAGCTTACTTAGACAAGGCTAAGAAACAAAAGGCTAACTGTGTTTATTAAGTGATTCTGGTTAGTGGCTGGAAGACACCCTAAAGAGCAGTGTTTGTTGGAATACAACCTGAATTGGCAGGATAGCAGAGATCTGAAAGGTTTGTAGGTGTGCCAGTGTTATCCTTACCCAGGTGTGCAGGAGCTCTTCAAATAATTATTGTGCTCAGGGGCTGTGTTGTTATTCTATATTGGCTTATTTGTGGTCTTTGACTTAGTCACTGTAGTTGGTTGGTTTATTCTGGGGCACAAGCAACTACAGTAATAATTACTGATAATGTCTTCATTCCTGGAGGGTAAATTAAAACAATGACAACTAAAAGATGGTAAAAATCAGTTTGAAGCTATGTCTATCTGATGCTAAACCCTATCTTCAAACTTTAAATACTATGCAAAATAGCCTTCAGATTTGGTCCCTCATTCTGAAGAAAAATATAGTCTGATATTATTGAAAGTCTGTAAATCTGTAACCTGTATCTTACAATCTGTAACATCATTTTAATGTACTTTCTTCTAGTAATTTTCCTTAAGGATACATATTTTTACAAAATTGCAGTCATCGTATACATATCATTTCATCTACTTTTTTCCTGTTAACCTTATAAAAAATTTTTTCATGTTGTTTTTTATATTTCTATTGGGTAAATAATCCACTTCTCTGTTACTTTGATATCTAGAGTTTGAGAATGATTTTAGTTTGTTTTTTGGGTTTTTTTGCAATTATAGGTAAATCTGTGATTGATACCCTTGTGTGTAGGACATTGTCTTTCTCTAGAATTACTTCCTTTAGGCCAATTAAAAGAAATTTCTAGGTCAAAAGGTGTGAACATATTTTGGCACTAGATGTATATAATTATGGTTACATTTTTAAATTTTATTATAAGTAATAAAGTCATGTTACAGAATATTTATGAGGGGGGAAACATTAGTCCATAGTTCTTATTGACACTAACAAAATTATGTTAGTTTGCATTTTGGTATATTTCCTTTAAGTTTCTCAAACTTTGCCTTTTTAGAAACAGTTTAAATCAGAGTAATACCATTATAATCAATAGTATACATTCAGTTTCATATGCTGCTCTTTTTTGCATACAATACTATACAATTTAGTCTTTCCTCTCATTCTTTTTCTTTATTTTTTTGAATATGTTTTTATTGATTTTAGAAAGAGGAAGGGGAGAGAGAAACATCTGCCTTAGTTGCCTCCTGCACGCCCCTTCCTGGGGATCCAACCCGCAACCTGAGCATGTGCTCTGACCCGGAATCCAACCAGCAACCTTTTAGTGCACAGAATGATGCCCAACCGATTGAGCCACACTGGCCAGGGCTTCCCTCATTCTTAACTTGAAATTCTTTTTATAATTAAGTATGGACTATGAAATAAAAAAAAGAATCTAGACTTTGAAAGATTAAAGGAGTCAGGGTAAGTAGTTTCTTAAACATTTTAAAATATTTATATGTCACCTCTACTCACCCCAGTAATTTAAGGCACTTCTTAAGATGCCTGACATCTATAATAATAAAAGCGTAATATGCTAATTAGACCAGACAGCCGAATGACCTTTCGGACACAGCCAGGGCTCCTGGGGCCAAGGCAAGCCGTCGTGGCTGCGAGGGCCGAGCCACTTGCATGAATTTTGTGCATTGGGCCTCTAGTATTAAAATAATAGGGGAAGCAACTAGAAGTTACCCTAAAAATCATTAATTATAATTTTTACTTTTTTATTCATTGATTTGTGAGAGAAACATCAACTTGCTCCTCCATCCATGCATGCACTCCTTGCCTGCCCCTGTATGCATCTCAACAAGGGATTGAACCCACAGCCCTGGCCCATTGGGATTTCATTCCAACCAACTGAGCTATCCAGCTGGGACCATTTTTTAATTAATTTATTTTTGTTATTGTTGTTAATTCTCACCCAAGGATATTTTTCCATTGATTTTTAGGGAGAGTGGGAGAGAGAGGGAAAGACAGAGAAAAACATCAATGTAAGAGAAATACATCAATGGATTGCCTCCTGCACGAGCCCCGACCAAGGCTGGGGTCTGGGAGGAGCCTGCAACCGAGGTATGTGCCCTTGACTGGAATCCAACCCCGGACCCTTGGTCTGCAGGCCGACGCTCTATCCACTGAGCCAAACAGGCTAGGGCTGGAGTCATTAATTATTCACAAATAGGTGTCACATTTACAAGTCTGCTCATTGCAGTGATAGATACATGTAGATATGATGGCAGTAAACTGGAAGCAGCAGAATATTGATCATATAAATTATGACAATATATAGCAAAGGAATGAAAAAATGTTACAAAACAGGTATGAAGTATAATCCTGTTAATATATAAAGAATTGGAATTACCATTTATAATATCAAAATATTAACAGTAGTCATTTCTTACTGGGATTGTGATTTCTTTTAATTTTTAAAAGCCACTTTTGTCTTTTCCTAATTATCTGCATGGGAAAGTTATCACTGTTGTAATAATTAAAAATACCATACAAGAAAAAGAAAGAAAAATACCATCCAAAATAAAACAAAACAAAGCTTTTTAAAAAATTATGTGCCTAGGCTGGGTAGGTGTTGCTCAGTGGTTGAGCATCTACCTATGAACCAGGAGGTCATGGATTCAATTCCTGGTCAGGGCACATGCCCAGGTTGCATCCCCAGAAGGGGGGTGCAGGAGGCAGCCAATCAATGATTCCATTATTGATGTTTCTATTTCTCTTTCCATCTCCCTTCCTCTCTGAAATCATTTAAAAAAAAACAAGCAAGAAAAAAAACATTTAAAAATTATGTGGCTTGCCCTAACCGATTTGGCTCAGTGGATAGAGCGTCGGCCTGCGGACTGAAGGGGCCCAGGTTCGATTCCGGTCAAGTGCATGTAACTTGGTTGCGGGCACATCCCCAGTAGGGGGTGTGCAGGAGGCAGCTGATCAATGTTTCTCTCTCATCAATGTTTCTAACACTCTATTCCCTCTCCCTTCCTCTCTGTAAAAAATCAATAAAAAATATATTTAAAAAATTATGTGGCTAAGAGGGAAATAGCCTGAAGGGTTACAGAATATGCCACCCCAAAGTATGCCATTTTGGTATAAGGATTATTTTGAGCTAAAAGCATTTGAAAAATACCAGACATATGAAGAAGGTTCTTGACCAATCTCTTTCTTCCTGAAAGCAGGAGATAAAGCTCCCATGAAAAAGATACTTTCTGATCTACCTTTAGCTTCCCTATATATGTTACTTTTTCACTATTGCCTTTCTTTGTTCAACCTAATATAAAATTATTTAGGTGTTGCCACTTATTTGGGTTTCATTTTTTCATGAGGGCGCCTGTGTCAGGTAAACTTGGGTTAAATAAATGTGAGCGCTTTTATACTGTTAAACTGTATCTGCCCATTTTATTCTTAGGCTCATCCAGAGACCCTAACAGACAGAGGTAGTTTTGCCTCTACATACACCACCAAAACCTTTGATGTTCAGTTGCTGCAGAGTTGTTTTGCCCAGAAGATCTAGCCAAAAGGGCAGAAAAGAAAATTGGTGTCATCTATTTTCGTTCTCTAAAAAGAAGGGGGAAACATTCATTTTCTTACCAAATCCAGGGTGAATGCTGCTTTCCTTTATGCTGAGAGCCGCATACTAGTCAGGGTGAAGCCTGCTTCGGGTCCCCCATCTACACAGGGCACCTGCCCAAGGAGTAGAATGGCCCGGGTGGGGTGACGGTGCTTGAGGCTGCCTGTTACACACATTCTCATTCAGTTCTCACAGAAGCCTTGGTAGGTGGGCGGGCATATTACTCCCTCTTTACAATCTGGGGAAACAGAGACATAGAGACAGGTTATGATCTAGGCCGGGAATGGAGGCGCAACTCAGCTCCGGCGTAACCACTGGGCGGCCTTCCCCTCTGCGGGCCTGGAACCTCTACCTCCCAAACTGCCCTGCCCTGCAGCGCAGACGGAACACTCGTTATAACAGATCCTCGCCAGGACCTGTGCCCGGAAAGGCGAGAACTGAACACTATCTCCAGCGACGATTGTCTTCCGGACGGTCGCCGGGCCAAATAGAGCGGACGTATCTACTTCAAGTATCAGAGTGACGTGAGTGATCAGAGGCGGGGATATGTAGATGAGCAGCGCGGTGACTGCTGGTTCGAGTGTATTAACGGGACAAAATTTCCTCTGGGCACCCAAAAGAATGTGTCTTAGTCTCTGTCATGTAAATAACACTGCAATTTAGAACCGAAGGGCAAAAGGACTCTCAACATAATTAACCATGACTTTAAAGTGTGTTGAAGATAATGGTGACGTGCCCGGCAAAGCTAGCAACTCATACTTACCTGGCAGGGGAGATACCATGATCACGAAGGTGGTTTTCCCAGGGCGAGGCTTATCCATTGCACTCCGGATGTGCTGACCCCTGCGATTTCCCCAAATGTGGGAAACTCGACTGCATAATTTGTGGTAGTGGGGGACTGCGTTCGCGCTCTCCCCTGATAACTTGGTTTTGTAAAGGTAGATTTTTCCGTTTAAAGTTTTCTTGAGAGTTGTTTTTCTTCGTTTTGGTTAACTTAGGTGCAAACAGTTACGTGGCTCTCTAAAGGTTTCTCTTTTGTTCGTGGGTGTAACTTGTGGTATTTGGGCTCACTACTCTTAGGTTTTTGTTATAATAGGAACCTTTTCTTACTGATTTGAGAGAGGAAAACGTGGATCCAGTTGGTTGGTTTCTGCATGTGTCGCAAAGGAAGATTTCCAACCGAGTTACCTTGCCAGGTCCCTAGTTAAGTTTTCACTCTAGTTGTGGGATAACGGTTATATAGAAGGGAAACTATCGAGTCTAAAGTAGTGACATGTATTTGTAGCTGAAACGCCCTGTGAAAACTGCCAGGTGTTGGTGAAGATCTGGAAAAATTGGAATTCCTGTGCACTGCTGGTGGGAATACAAAAATGGAATGACCACATAGAATATGTATGGCAGTGCCTCTAAAAAATGAAATATGCAGTTTCCATATGATCCATCATGGATATAGACACAAAATTATTGAAAACGGATCTGAAGAGGTATTTGTACATCCCTGTTCCTAGCTAGCAGCATTATTCACAATAGCCAAAGGTGGAATCAACACAACTGTCCATCAGTGGATGCATAGATAAACAATATGGGGGTGTGTATGTGTATCCATACACACATGTAATGGAATATTATTCAGCCTTAAAAAGGACATTCTGACATGCTACAACATGAATGAACTTTGAGGGTGTAGTGAAGTCTTCCCGTCACAAAAGGACAAATGCTGTATGTTTCCACTTATGTGAGGTACCAGGAATAGTCAACTTTATAAAGACAGAAAGTAGAATGGTTGTTGCCCAGGGCTGGGAGGAGAAAATGGGGAGTTAGTGTTTCATGGGTATGGAATTCCAGTTTGGGAAAATGAAAAAAAGTGTTGGAGGTCGATGGTTGCACAACAGTGTTTATATACTCAATGCCAGTGAACTGAACACTGAAAAATGTTTAAAATGGTACATTTTATGTTGTATATATTTTATCTCAATAAAATAAGCAACAAAAGATTAAGCAGCAGTGTCACATGCAGGTGAACATCCCAGTATGACAGAGCCTGAAAATACAAGTTGGGTTTGGCCAGTTGTAAGAAGATAGTGGGGACTTCTTTCAGCAACCCAATGTCAGGAGTATGGGGAAGAACAAACACCACAGTAACAGGCCCTCAGTGCCGGTGGCAACCCAGCTGGAGTGGAGGAGATAGTTACCGTAGACTCCCCTTTCAAGAAGACACATGACATAACTTGCTATTTTCAGTGTATTCGTTTGCTAGAGCTGCCATAAAAAACTACAGAATGGCGTGGTTTAAACTACAGAAATTAGTTTTCTTACAGCTCTGGAGTCTGGAAGTCCAATCAAGGTGCCAGCAGGTTGGGTTCTTCGGGGCTTCTCTCCTTTGCTTGCAGATGGCTGCCCCCTTTCTGCCTTTTTCACATGGTGGTTCCTTTGCACTCGACCCTCAAGATGAAGTCTCTTCCTCTTCTTGTAAGGACACCAGCCATGTTGGATTATGACCCCATTCTAACAGCTTCATTTTTACTTAACCACCTCTTTAAAGACCTTACCTGCAAGTACAGTCACACTCTGAGAACACCCAAAATATTAGCATTTTCCACATTGTTGCTAGTGGATAAATTAATAAGAGTTACTTCACAGTAACCTAAAGCCTCCTGGCTAGTGAAGACCTACCAAATGTGTCAGCCTTCTTGGCTTTTCCTTTTACTTCCCCTCATATCACACCCTCTGCGTCTCTCCCTTGCGATGGCAGCAATCCACTTTTAGATGTCCTACATAGCAACTGTCACACTTGAGACACATGATAGGTGTCGCACAAACACATGATCGCATGATGGTCAGATGTGGATACCACATGTAGAAAGTTAAAATTTCTCAGCATGGTTCATAGCATATACAGTAACCAGTAACCACACAGTTTACTTGGTGCCAGACACAGCTCTAAGCTCTTTTACACATATTAGCTCATTTAAACATCTTGGCAACCCTCAGACTATTATTATCCCCATTTAGAGAGGAAAAATTGAGGACTATCAAGGTTAAACAATTTTTTCAAGGGCACATAGGGAGCATCAGAGCTTCAGAGTCTGAACTGTGTACCCAACCCACTATGTTATACTGTCTAAATATTTACATAATGACTGCATTTGTGTACTAATCTTTCAGAGTTAATACTCTCCTAGTTATCATGATACAACAAACATGTTTATATGTGTGTGTGTGTGCCTAATTCATATATATATATATATATATATATATATATATATATATATATGTTTTTATTGATTTCAGAGAGAGGAAGGAAGAGGGAGAGATGGAATCATCAGTGATGAGAGAGAATCATTGATCCGCTGCCTCCTGCACCCCCTCCTCCCTACTGGGAATTGAGCTTGCAACTCAGGCAAGTGCCCTGACTGTAAATTGAACAGTGATCTCCTGGTTCATAGGTTGATGCTCAACCCCTGAGCACATCGGCCAGACACTAACATGTTTACTTCTAATTTTGCTTCCTAGTAGTCATTACTATTTCAGTCCTGAGAATTAGTAACAAATATACTCAGTTCTTTAATTTCAACAGTAACATTGAGAATAAAGGTTAATCTTGTAGAATTTCAGTAATCGTTTCCCTAATCCTGTTCATTATAAATGAAAATAGAAAAAAGTTAAAGAGATGTGTGTAAAATTTTTTTAAATTAAAAAAATGGTGAAAGAATCCAAGTTGCTTGCTTGCATTTCTGATTCAGTTAGAATAAGCATGTTCCTTTCTTTTGAAACAGGATGTCTCGGGCAGTTCAGCTTCCAGTTCCCTGTCCCGTTCGGCTTGGTTCCTTAAAAGGTGACTCCTTGGAAGCTCAGCTTCATGAATATGTTAGAGAAGGGAGTTACCTAAAAGTGAAGAAGATTCTTAAGAAAGGTAGGCACTGTGTTGAAATGGCAGATGCAACTGGGTCCACATTTCTGATAGCGTTGGAAGGAAAAACAGATCATTCCTAAAAACTGAATTCTTGGGGAAATCAGAAGTTAAATCAGATGAGATGTTCCCTACCAATGCAGTCATATTGTTTAATAGAGGTCTTATGCTAGGGAACTATTGATCCTGGCTTTTTAGTTATACTTCTCTGTATCATATTTTTAGTGGTTACTCTAGTGAGTATAATAATGTATCTTTAATTTTTCACAGTCTACATAATATTGTACCACTTCACAGAATACAAATGTCAACCATACAGGCTCATTTCTCCCCTTCCCCCATCCTTTATTATAAAGATTCCATACGTGTTATATTTGTAGGAATTTTGAACCCCATAATTTTATAATTTTCGATTTGAAAAACCATATATACTTTAAAGAAATTAAGTGGTTTGATTATGGCAGTCTAGGGGTGATTTTCTTTGTATTTTTCCTACGTGGGTTTCTTACCTTGAATATGCAAATTAATATCTTTTACAAATTTGGGAACCTTTCTGTCATTATTTCTTCAGACACTCTTTCTGTTCCATTCTCTCCCCACCTTCTGGAAATCCACTTATGTTTATGTCAGACCTTTGGGTATTGTCCCACAATCCTCAAAGCTCTGTTAAGAATTTTCTTCTCTTGTCAGTTTGATGACTCTTCCTCTGTCGTATGTAATCTGCTCTTAACCTTACCCAGGTTCAGTAATTTGCTAGAGTGACTCACAGAATTGAAGGAGACATTTTACTTACCATGACTGGTTTATTATAAAGGGTACAAGTCTCCACGTCCTATTCGGATACACCACCACCTCAGTGCTTCATGTGTTCACCAGGCTGGAAGCCCTCTGAGCCTCATTGCTTAGGGGCTTTTATGGAGGTTGCATTGCCTAAGCAGGGTTGATTAAATCACTGGCCATTGGTGATTCCACTCAATCCCCAGTCCCTCTTCCCTGCCAAAGGTGGGGGCGGGTTTGAGGTGAGGGGCAGTGTGGAGCAGAAAGTTCTAACCCTCTAACCCTGGCATGGTCTTGGTTTTTCTGTTGACCAGCCCCTCTCCTGAAGCTATCCAGTAACCCTCCTGTTTCAAGGCAAAGGAAACCTGATCTCCCCAAGTTGGTGTACTTCTGTAGCAGGCACTTCACCCTGACGAATAGCAAGAGCAGCATTTCCTTAACCTGTAGTGAGATGGCCTGCCCCCTGGACCCAGGTGGTGCCTGGTGTGGTGGGTAGGATAATAGCATCTCGCTCTGGGTTGGAGTAAGTTGCCTGCAACATGTGATTGGCTGCTAGTAGAAAGCTCTATGCTAATAAGCCCTATGTTAATATTGTTGTTTTGAAGTGTTTCTGGTGAATTTACAAGTGAAAATGATGTTTTAAACTTTTCCATTTCCATTTTTATAAAATATTAAATAGCACATAATTTGTTAGGTTAAATTTACCTAAATAATGTCACCATGATTAAAATGTGTGTAGCTGCCACAGACCCACCAGAAGCTGGGAGCCCAAAGTTAAGACTATACTTTCAGGGATCATTTCTATAGTTCGTTACTAGAGAAGTTTCTCTGATCGTGTAGAGCACCCGAAACCACGAGGAGGAGGCGCAGCGTTCTCTCCTGAGCGTGAAGTTGGCTCTTGGTGTTGCTTCTGCAACTCGTTCTTCTCTCCTTAATGGAGAGTAAGAGGGAGAGAACGCAGTCTGAGTGGCTTCTGATTTTTCCTGTTCAAATGTCAGTATAGTGTTTAAATGTCAGTATAGTTATCCTAATCGGTTTGGCTCAGTGGATGGAGCGTTGGCCTGCGATTCGGGTCAAGGGCATGTACCTTGGTTGCCGGCACATCCCCAGTAGGAGGTGTGCAGGAGGCAGCTGATCGATGTTTCTAACTCTCTATCCCTCTCCCTTCCTCTGTAAAAAAACAATTATATATATATAAATGTCAGTATAATTGGTAATGTCCCTGAGTGTCTTGTTACTCCATTGGTTGATTCTTGTATGTAATTCTTGTATGTACCATCCCCTGGTGAGGCATTCTAAAATTAGCATTGTGTTCCAGTGCATGGGATGAGGCTCCAACCGAGTCAAAGTGTGTAACCTTGGTTTTATCATGTCTATTTGTTTATTTATTTGTGTTTGTTTATTTATTTATTTAAGACGAGCTTTTATTGATTTTAGGGAGAGAAAGATAGAGAAACATCAAAGATGAGAGAGAATCATTGGTTAGCACCCCCACACTGGGGATCATCTGCTCTCAACCCAGGCATGTGAATCCAACCATGACTTCCGGGTTCATAGGTAGATGCTCACACTGTGTTATTTTTTTCAACCATTACTTAGCATTTAATATCCATATCTTTTTGGCACAATCCTTTGTTAATTTTCTGCATCTGGAGTTTTGGCTTGTTTCTCTTTGTTTTGTTTTTTAATCGTCCAAGGATATGTTTTTATTGAAGGGATTGGGGAAGAAAGACAGTGAAACATGGATGGATTGCCTCCAGCAAATGAGAAAAGTCCCTACCCTATATACAGATTAGGGAGACGGTCTGGTAGGGAGACAGATATGCAGGGCTTTATAAGCTATTTAGATAGGCTTTATTCATTTATTTTTAATATGTTTTTATTGATTTCAGAGAGGACGGGAAAGGGGAAACCTGGGCATGTGACCTCCTAGTTCAGGGGTAGATGCTCAACCACTGAGCCACACCAAGCAGACAAGATATGTTTCATTTTAGGCCCAAGAGCTGGGAAGCTAGGAAGCTTTAAGTAGGGGAATGATTTGTTTAAAAACAAAATTCATCTCTTGCCAGATTTGCCCAGTGGTAAAAGTGTCAACCTGAGCACTGAAGGGGGGCGGGTCTGATTCCTGGTCAAGGGCCCATACCTGGGTTCAGGTGCGGGAGGCAACCAATCAATGCCTCATATCCACCTCTCTCTCCCTCCCCCTCCTCCTTCTAAACATCAACGGAAAAGAAAATATCCTGAGGATTAGCAACAACAAAACACCCCACAAAATTCAAACAAGTATATCTAAAGACCTAATCAGCTTTTTTAAGTGATTCACGAATTAGGCATCAGCCCATTCTCTGAGGGGTACAAAATAGAAAGTTCTTACTGGAAGTAGGGTGGGTCAAAGGAGTTATTAGTGAAAGAAAAGAGGTTAATTTTTGGGTTGGGATGTACTTTCTTAGGGGAAAGAGAAAGGGAAGGTTTTTTAAAATTATGTAGCTGGCCTCTTCTTTTTTTAAAAGAATGTTTTTTTATTTGTTTCAGAGAGGAAGGGAGAGTGAGAGAGAGAGAAACATCAGTGATGAGAGAGAACCGTGGATTGGTTGCCTCTCCCAGGCCCCCCAGCTGGGGATGGAGCGGGAAACCCCAGTGGTGAACTCGTGGTTCATAGGTCCACGTTCAACCGCTCAGCCACACTGGCCGGGGTGGGGTTTTTTCTTTCTCTTTAAACAGATGTATTGTCCTGCTTGTTTAAACACAATTTACAATTTCTATGTACCTAATGATCACTTGATTTGGAAAACATTTATATGTCTGGTACTTGGATCACAGGACAAAATAAAAAAATAGGAAGTGCTTTGCAAATGTCAGAGTTCTGCTTTGGGTCATCGCTTTTATCTTCCGCTTTTATGTTTTTCTTGTGAAAGGTCTCCGCTCCCACGCAGAGGTCTAAACTGAGGCTTGTCCCTCGACGCGCCCGCGCTCTCGGGTGTAGTCAGCGTTTACGTGGGAAACGGCGCTGCGGAACCGCGGGGGAAGCGGGGCGGGTTGGTAATAACTGGCGTGTGATTGGCTGTTTAGCAATTGCATGTTAATTACAGTGAACTGTTTTCGGAAACGCTAGGATTTGAAATGCTTTGTCGAGCTTTCTGAATGAAAAATTTTTGAGAGACTACATGGCAAGATATTTATGGGTAAAATAGCTCCACGTTAGAAAAAATCGCCATCACCGTAATATGTGTGGCTTTCGTTCACTCCGGAAACGCCCGCGGTGGTGTGTTAAGACTATACTTTCAGGGATCATTTCTATAGTTCGTTACTAGAGAAGTTTCTCTGATCGTGTAGAGCACCCGAAACCACGAGGAGGAGGCGCAGCGTTCTCTCCTGAGCGTGAAGCCGGCGCTTGGTGTTGCTTCTGCAACTGCCACTTGCCATTGATGATCGTTCTTGTCTTCCTTTGGGAGGGCAAGAGGGAGAGGACGCAGTCTGAGTGGTTTCTTTAAAGTACAAATAAAGCTGTAATTGGCCTCCAACTGGCTTGAGCGTGTGGGTAGTTATGCCGATTTTACTGTTCGCTAGTGTGGAGTTATTTTCCAGTGTTAAACAGCATGGTTCAGGGAAGGTTTGTTAAACTTCTGTATCAGGCCCGGTGGGCTCCTCAGGTCCCCCTCCAAGAAAGAGGGTGCTCCATAGTAAAGCTATAGCTGATGACAAAAGAGTGGCTGTGGTTAATAGAGTTGGTATAGAAGAGGGAAACATGGTTAGGTGGTGGGGTAGTTACTTATTTCAATAATCCCAAAATCCAAGCTTCCCTTTTACAATAACCGCTCATGCAGAAGCCAAACCATTCACAGAAAAGCTTCCTGGAATATCATGTCAGCTTGGTGCTGACAGCTTAACAAGCTTTAGGAACTTAGTAGAACAATTCCCTGGGCGAGTGTTGGATAGCAAAGCCCCCAAACCAGAAGACATTGAAGAGGAAGATGATGATGATCCACATCTTGTAGAAAATTTTGATGACGCATCAAACAATGAAGCTAACTAAAATCTTTTCTGGTTTTTGGAAGCTGGCATGGATCAGCTATGTGGCTCCAAAGTTTTACCGACACAAAAAACATCAACTGTTACTAGTTCAGTAATACAGATATTTTGTATATTAGCAATGCTGTTTGTTCAGCATTTCCATCATTTGATTTTGCACTTCCTCCTAGTATCTTTCCTTTTGGTCAGAATAAGAAGTATTGGTGCACTTGGAGGGTGTTTTGATTTTTGATTCTTGGGGTTTTTTTTGTTTGTTTGTTTGGGGTATTTTTGGTGTACATTTGTGTATGTTTTTGTATGTGTGTGGGTATGTGCGTACACATTGGAGAGCAAATTGGAAAACAGTTCTATTTATCCTCCTCTTTTCCCCAGTAGAAATAAAACACATCTTTACATTAAAAATAAAATTTGGGCATTGACCTCTTTCCCCATCAAATTAAGTTTCTATTTTAGTGGGATATAAATATAAATTTACTGTTTCAAGTAATTATTTTATATTACTGTCCTCACCCTAACACAGTATCATTATTACCACCACCCCATTCCTCATGCCCTCTGTAGGTTAAAAAAATTTTTTTTTTTCACACAGGAAGTGGTAAAACACTTCAGTGCAACTTCCTGAGTAAATAATGTGTTTTTTTATTTTAAAAAATTTTTTAAAAATATATTTTATTGATTTTTTACAGAGAGGAAGGGAGAGGGATAGAGAGTTAGAAACATCAATGAGAAACATCGATCAGCTGCTTCCTGCACACCCCAAACTGGGGATGTGCCCGCAACCAAGGTACATGCCCCTGGCCAGAATCGAACCTGGGACCCTTCAGTCCGCAGGCCGACGCTCTGTCCACTGAGCCAAACCGGTTAGGGCAACGTGTTTTTTTTAAATTGATTTCAGAGAGAGAGAGAGAGAGAGAGAGAAACATCAATGATGAGAGGGAATCGTTGATCAGCTGCCTCCTGCTCACTGGGGATGCCCTTCTGTTTCATAGGTTGGCCAGGCAGTAAATGACATTTTTTGTTTTTTAAAAATATTTTTTTATTTATTTCAGAGAGGGAGAGAGAGATAGAAACGTCAATGATGAGAGAGACCCAAGCATGTGCTCTTGTCCGGAATCGAACCTGGGACTCTTCAGTCTGCAGGCTGATGCTCTATCCGCTGAGTCAAACCAGCTCACATAGAGCTTTTCTTTTCTGAGAAACACTTTGCAGTAGTAATACATATAAGTGCTGTATAAGGGAATTTTGATTTTTTGCCCCTTAATATGAATTTTCCTAGTTTTATCTCAGAAAATGTCCTGTTCTTTACATTGATCCTGGTATTTGCTTTGCAGGAATTTATGTTGATGCAGTCAACTCCTTGGGCCAGACGCCGCTTTTCCTTGCATCATTATTAGGCCTTACAAAACTAGTTGATATTCTGGTGGATTATGGATCAGATCCAAATCAGTAAGTAGATAATTTTCTATTATCTAGAAAATAAATAGTAGTGTATGCTTTTAAGATGAGTTAGGCATTTGGAAACTAATCTGACAAGATATTAAAATAACTTTTACTAACTTATGTCAATGACATACAGTTGTATGTGTATGTTGAAACATACCTTCAATGTTAATAAAAGCAGTTTTACTTGGCCCTATGAAATAAGTGAAACTTATTAGTCATTCATTCATTTATTAACTAGTTAGTCATTAACAGCATGCTTTTCATATTTTACCCCAGGTTATAATTTGTATGATTTATTTAAGCGGTTTTTACCAATTAATATACTTGGCATCACTTTATCAGGATGATTTTTGCCTGGCTCTTGTAGTTGTGGTTTAAAAGAATCTGCGATTAATAGTTGGCCTAAATTTTAATATGGAACAGCAACACAATGTAATGAATCAGCTTTACAGTGAACATCCCTTTTCTTTACTTAACACTTTTGATTTTCCCAGAGCCGTTCCAGACACTAAGCTCTCTAGATCTTTACAACTACCTCCTCGACAGAGATGAGACAGCATGTATTTTTACAGTTCACACTGGGTAGAAACAAACAGGTTTTGAATGCTTACATGATTCCATCTGATTTTCATAGTTCTGCCAGAATGTGAACCAATCATAAAAGTCATATAGTAGTTTGCCCATATTACGTAAAGAGGTCCTGTTCAAGGTATTTAACAAGCCATATTGATGTCAGAAAGTTGTACTTTTCTGTTGTTGTTCTCTTTTCTGTTATAAGATTGCTTACTTAGTGGGAGAAAACTTTGGAAAAAGAAAAAAAAAACCTCAAAAAGCAATCAGTATGAGAATTCTGTAACCAAGAGATAATACAAAGAAAATTTTTGCTTTGTTTCCATCCAGAATTTCTCTAGACTAACATACACCACTCTCCTGTCTCTAGTATATTGTTTAATTTCAAAGGTCAGAAATAAAGGACTCACTCACCTGATGTTTGCAGAAAACAGCTCTCTAGGGAGGCCATCTGGGACTCCCTGCAGTTCCACAACCCCAAATGCAACATTTTCCAGTCATTTGCATTTACATCTGTTTGGTAGAGGTTTATTGCTCTTTTTTTTTAAAAAAATTTGATTATTGCTTTTAGAGAGAGAGGAAGGGGCGAGGGCGAGAAACATCGGTTTATTGTTCCACTTACTTGTGCCTTCACTGGTTGATTCTTGTATGTGCCCTGACTGGGGAGATCGAACCTGCAACCTTTGCATATCAGGATGATGCTCTAACCAACCCAGCTATCCAGCCACGGTACTGGATTCTTTAAAGATTAAATCATTCAACTCTAGTTTTCCAGCCCTGACCCGGTGGGTCAGTTGGTTGGAGCAGCATCCCGATGTGCCAGGATTGCAGATCCTGTATCAGTCAGGACACACATACAAGAATCAACCAATGAATATGTAAATAAGTGGAACAACAAGTCCATGGTGCCTCTCTCTCTCCCTCTAAATTAAATAAATAAATAAAAGAAGAAGAAAAATCTTTAATATTCCAGATTAGGGAACTGATACCCAGAAATTTTAAGTGAAAGGTTTATTTTGGTATAAAAACATTATTCCTTTCTTTTTTAGCATTCATGAGAAATGAAAAATAATGTCCTCTCTCTCCCCTCATCCCTCCTTACTGTTTATGGGAAGAATGATTAGAAGATTGTAAAACATTATACAAATGTGTTTTTAGAGCAGAGAGGATATTACCGTTTTCAAAGCCCAGTGCACTACACTGCTTGTCAAACCCAGCAATGGAAGCTGGCTCAACGTGAGCCATCCCAGTGGTTCCCAGATGCCTGGGGACAGGCCAGCATGTTGGTGTCACCTGGGGAACTTGTAAAAAAATATACATTTCTTCCCAGCCAGTGTGGCTCTGTAGTTGAGCATCAACCTATGAACCAGGAGGTCATGGTTCGATTCCCGGTCAGGGCACATGCCCGGGTTGCGGGCTCGATCCCCAGTGTGGGGCATGCAGGAGGCAGCCGATCAGTGTTGATGTCGATGTTTCTTTCTCCTGCTCCCTTCCTCTCTCTCTAAAATCAATAAAAACAAAAAACAGTTTTAAAAAAAAGTAGGTTTACATTTGTGAGTACGCGAAATAGTTTATTCTTATATTATTGTTCATTAATTGTTGTTTTATTTTCCATAGGAACAATTGCAAAGCTACTTTTTTCCTATCCTGTATGGTCTCAAATGAAAATTTCTTCAACATATATATTGAGTGCAGAACAGTTTATATAACACATTCTTTTTTAAAAAATATATATACTTTATTGACTTTTCACAGAGAGGAAGGGAGGGACAGAGAGCTGGAAACATCCATGAGAGAGAAACATCAATCAGCTGCCTCCTGCACACCCCCCACTGGGGATGTGCCCGCAACCAAGGCACATGCCCTTGACCGGAATCGAACCCTGGACCCCTCAGTCCACAGGCCGACGCTCTAGCCACTGAGCCAAACCGGTCAGGGCATTATAACACATTCTTATTCCTACCTGTATATGCACAGGAAATTTCTGGGAGGATACACTTATATAGTAATTGCCTCTGGGCAAGAGAACTGTGGGGTCTGGAGTTGGAAGAATGTTCTTATTTTTCTTTTCTCTTCTCCTCCTTATTTGACTTCTCTTTCCCCATTTGTGTTTTTCTTTAAAAAAAATGTTTTTATTGATTTCAGAGAGGAAGGGAGAGATAGCAACATCAATGATGAGAAGAATCATCAACCAGCTGCCTCCTGCACACCCCCTACTAGGGATCAAGCCTGCAGCTCGGGCATGTGCCTGACCGGGAATCGAACCACAACCTTCTGGTTCATGGGTCGACACTCAACCACCGAGCCCCATTTTGTTTTCAGTTAAAGAGAGAAAGCTCTCCAGGTGATTCTGTCCTGCAGCCAAATTAGGAGTCACAGCTACAGGTCACATACAGGTCACATCCCACTATATCTTGGACACAATAAGTTTATTGGCTTTGGTTAAATTTTTCTGACTTCTAGATCCTTCTTGCCCAGATTGCTCATGCCAAGGTCTGTGGGCCTCTGCCATGAGAGAGACCCCAGGACTCAGCAAACAGGAATTGTTTTCAGGGCAGCCAGTGTCCGGGATTAGAGGGGGAAAGAACACCAATTTGGAACCACACCCATACCGGGCTGTGGCCCTCAGTTCTGCCCTTTTGGTTCCTCACTTATTCTTGGGAAGTGATGGTGCCTTGAAGGGTAGAGGTAAGGATGGAGAAAGGGTGTGTGTGTAAAGCTCATTTTGGCACAGACCGGACACCTTCCAAATGGCATGACTATAATCCTCATCGCCAAAGGTGGCCTCTGTAGAAAGGAAGCCTCCTGTCACCCATTGAATCCCCCCTGCTCTGTGGAAGGGAGGGGTGTTGCCATGGACACTCCTTGTATCCCCCTCCAGCCGCTGCTTTGATGGGAGCACCCCTGTGCACGCAGCAGCCTTTTCAGGCAATCAGTGGATCCTCAGCAAAGTGTTGGATGCAGGGGGTGACCTTCGACTCCACGACGAGAAGGGTCAAAGCCCGCAGGCCTGGGCCCTGACAGCCGGGAAGGAGTGCAGCACTATGGTAAGGGTGGGCCCCTCTGCAGCCACCCTCAAGGCCGAGCACTGGGCTGGGAGCCAGGAGCCCAGGGCTAGCGGCTGGCCCTGGGACAGCACAAGAAGGGGAGGGGGGAGGGGGACAGTTTTCTCCCCTCACTGCCCTTCCTCTGGTTCTCCAGCTCATTAGCTGTTAGACCTTGGACAATAACTTCACTCTTCCTGCCTAGTTTATCTGTTGAAGGAGGAGGGACTTGGAGGAAATTATTGCCAACATCTCCCTGAAAACATTTCATACCTTTGGAAAATCACCAGTGGTTCTCAACCTTCTGGCCCTTTAAATACAGTTCCTCATGTTGGGACCCAACCATAAAATTATTTTCGTTGCTACTTCATAACTGTAATGTCGCTACTGTTATCAATCATAATGTAAATATCTGCTATGCAGGATGGTCTTAGGCGACCCCTGTGAACGGGTCGTTCGACCGCCAAAGGGGTCGAGACCTACAGCTTGAGAACCGCTGACTTAGACCCTCCCTTTCCTGTTGGGGGCTCCCGGCTCCTAGACCTTTCACCTCAGACCACCTCACAGTTCCTCTGAAGGGCAGGAGTCCCTTGCTGTGCGGCACTGAGCCTCTCTGTGGTGTTGCAGATGGTGGAGTTCATGCACCGCTGCGCCTCACACATGCAGGCCGTCGTCCAGGACTTCTCCTGTGACCTCCTGAAGAAGGTCGACTCCACCGAGCGGCTCATCTGCAGCCTGCCCCGGTTCGGGGGCCTCATGCAGGGGTGAGTGCTGCCTCGAGCCGACTGGGATATCCTGCATCGCCCCAGCCTCCTCACAGGCCCCCGTAGCCTGGGTCACATAAGGCCCTCCAGCCTCTGGCTCACCCACAGGGATGAGCTCAGAAGGAGGTGTGGCCACTGGAGAAGATGGCCATTCCCCGGCCAGGAATGTCCAGGGCAATGAGTTCTGGGCTCCAGTGGAGATGCCCTGTGCTCAGCAGAGAAGGAACTCTTCAGGTCTGGGCAGCTTAGCAGAAAGCCTTTCTCAGAACCTCTGGATGGAGTTGTTGTTTTGATATCTTGAACTATGGAAAGCATATTTCTTTATTACTAAGGTTGCAAATGACCACAAATACTTAATTTACAGTTCCTCAGGCTATTTTGAGCTGGTGTGAGAGACTTGCTGCTATCTTGGGGTGGGCAGCTGCAGGAGACGGGCCGCAGGCTCAGTTATTTTAAATTCTTGGGACTTTATTGCCTTAGGGTTTGTAGTCAGAGAATCCTTTTCATTTTGGTTTTCTCTGATGGCTGTCTTTGTAATCAGGGTGGCTAGCTTCGTCACACTCTGGAGGGCTCCCCCATCCTGTCCTTCTGTGCACATGGAGTCCTGGTTCTCCTCTGATGACCAGGACGCTGCTGGCTTCTCGGGCGAGATGAGTCAGAGATGCCGGTGAGCAGTTATGCCTAACTGCTCCCCCGGCTGCTTCTCTTGCCGGTCTTGGTTCTTTACCCAGAATCCAGAATGACCTGTTAAAAATGGAAGTTGGGTTGTGCCCCTCACTTTGTACAAAAAACCTTCTTAGGGTCTTTCCCATGACTATCAGGATAAACGCCCACTTTCCTCATCTGGCCTCTCTGCCCCTGCCTGTTCCAGTGCTCACACCGCCTGGCCAGCCAGGAGGATCTTGGCAGACCACCTGGGGCCCAGGCTTAGTCCCTGCTGCTGCTCTGTGACCCCAGGCTCCACTTTCCCATCTGTAACATGAGAAAGGTGGGCAAGAGAAGCTTTATGATTCTTTCCAACTTTGACCATCCGTACTCGTTATTGCTCCATAATGAATCACCCCACCCCCCAACTTAGCAGTTTCAAACGGTAGTAATCATTTGTAGCTCACATAGTTTCTGTTGGTCGGGAATCAAGGAATGGCTTAGCTGGGTGGTTGTAGTTCAGGGTTTCTCCAAAAGTTTCAGTAGAGATGTCTGCTGGGCTGTCATGACTGGGGCTGCAGGATCCACACTCACCTGGCTCGGTGTCAGGCTTCCTTATTGGTGCCTCATCCAGAGCAAGTGACCCGAGAAAGATCAGGGCAGAAGCCCTGGTGGATTTAGCCTTGGAAATCTCACCACTGTCATTTCTGCAATATGCTGTTGGGCTACCAGGCCAGCTCTGTCTGTCCTGGGAGGGGCTGCACAAAGGCATGGTTTGTAGGAGGTGAGAATCACAGGTGCCCTCTGAGAGGTGGCTCATATCACCTGCAGTTCCATGATAACAAGTTAAGTAGTGAAGTCAAAAGCCACTACACATTCTGAAAACTTGGTTCATCGTTGTTCCTCTGGATCTGGGTGATTAATCCTTATTTATTTCCTCTTTTAAATATTTCTAGAAGCCCGAATGGCCCTTCTAAACGACCACGTAAAACTGGAGTCATTTCTGCCCAAAACATCCACAGCTTTGGCTTTGGGAAGGTAAGAGGTGGCCTCTGACGGCCAGTGTTTGCGGGCTAACTGGAGAGTCACCTGGCCCTCCTTCTGGACCTATGTCTCGCGGCTTTGTCCAGCTCCTCTGTCTCATCGTCGCCAAAGTGGGTTTTCTTTTTCTTCTTTACCACTTCTGCAGGACAAGTGCCTTTTCCTGTTGCTTTCCTTATTGAAAAAAAAGGTAGAAACTCTACAGAGATTCCTTGAGCTAGATTTCGGGAGTTTAGAAAATTATCCTTTACATTCCCAGTAAAGGCACCAAACATGGTCTCCCTGTAGAGGCAGAGAGCTGCGCCGACCCCGTGAGCCTTATTTGTGGTTTGTGAGTGTTGTTGGCATGCCTTTAAGGAATTGACATTTTATTTTATTTATTTATTTTATTTTTAAGGAATTGCCATTTAAACAGAAATGTTTTGAGTATCTTTTAGATCATTGGTTCTGCCCATGGGAGAAAGAGAGTTAGGAAATGTTGCTGGGTGATTGGGTAATGTTTGCTGACACTCAGCCCAGTGCTGAGTCTGTTGGTTGTGCCAAGGTAGCCTGGGGTGGATGTGGGGAGGGGGGGGAATGGTGACTGCACACAGGCCTGGGTTCTGTGGGGGACCCTGCTCAACGCTTCAGGCAAGTGTCTGAGCTCTTTCCATGAGCCTCAGTTTCCCCACTAGTAAAAGGGGAAGGATATTAGAACTTGGCAGGGTTTCTAGAAAGATTAAAGATAGTATAAATGACAGATAACGTCCCTAGGGGGGTTCGGCAAGTTGGTAAATAGCAGCCATCAGTATCTGGCTGATAAGATTCTGGGTGAATTTTACTTTTTCTCTTTCCTCCCCACAATTTGAAGCTGTGTTTTGCTTTTAGTTTTGTCTTTCAGCGAGGACACGGGTGACCTATTTAGGATCTCTTCCGATCATTGGAGAAAAGGAAATAATTCAAGCTGATGATGAGCCTGCCTTCTCTTTCTGCAGTGGCCCCTACATGGTCATGACCAAGTAAGCAGAGTGGCCCGCGGGAGTCGTGAGCTAGTCCCATGGGGAGTACGGGCTTTGTGCGACTTCCTGATGCGTGGAGGGTTCTACCTAACACTGAAGGACACATGTCTGAATCGGGTTCTCAGCCTGGGCACCACTGACATACTCATATTTGGCCGGATAGCCTTTGCTGGTGGTGGCTGTCCTGTGCATTGTATGATATTCAGGAGCCACCCTGGTCTGTACTCTAGAGGCCAGTGGCAGCCCTCTTTGCCACCCCCTCGAGTTGTGATTGTAACAATCAGTGTCTGCAGACATTGCCAATGGCCCTGGTTGAGAACAACTGCTCTGAAAGACGACTCACGGCCGTGTTTTAACCTCTCTGCTTTCTAGAGAGTTAGAGGCAGCGTAGAGGAACGGTCTGGCCCCTGATACAGGCCAGAGGGTATTGAGGTGCCCATAGAAGCCGGAACAGGTATTAGCTACAGCCCTCACCAACCAAATGCAGCGGAGGTGGCAGTGACAGTTTGGCTATGACAGAAGTCCCTGGGAGACCTGCCTCCTGCGGGGTCACAGGAGTTGTCCTGGCCAAGGTCTGTGGGCCTCCTTCAACCTGGACACTTTCCTGCGTGGAAGAAACCCCTTTCTAAAAAGGCTCTGTCCCTGCAGACGTGCGTCTTCCTGCCCAGGCCACCGGCCCGTCACCAGGTCCCTTCCTCCTCTCCATCCATTGCTGTGGCCTCTGCCCAGGTCATCACTGTCCCTCACCTAGACTGGCCTCCTAATTGGCTTCCCCTTCTCCAGACCATCCCTGCCTACCGTTTTCCACTGCTGGTACCATTGTCTTTCTAAAATAAGGGAGTTACTCCCTCAAATCTCTCAGCGACTTCCTGCCACCTGTCCTAAGTTCCTCGAGGTGCTTTAGGACCTGGGGGGGCCGCGGGGGCGGGGAGGAGGAAAGACTGGACAGGGGCTTCGCAGGTTCTGTGTGAACTCTACCTGGTCTCTGGCTGGGGAACTGCTCACTGGAGAACTGGCTACTCACCGCCTTCTGCTCCAACTCTCTCCTGCCCTTGCAGCCTGGTGTGGAAGGGGAGCAGGGTCACCGTGAAGGAGCTGCATCTCCCCACCCACCCGCACTGCAGCAAGCTGCGGCTGGCCGACTTGCTCATTGCTGAGCAGGAGCACAGCAGGTGAGCAGGAGGCCCAAGGGCGGCACAGGCCCAGGCTCTTTACAGACGCAGGTTCAGGGCTGTTCAGGACTCCCTGGGATGTGGAGACCACTCCCCTCAGCCTCAGCATTTCCTGACTGTTGGTTGATTTGACATCCAAGAGCTGCCAAGAAAAAAAAAAAAGAGGAATTAACGAAAAGCCTGAGGAGTGGTGGAGGTGGTGGTGAGGGGTCAGTTCTGTCAGTTGACTGACTCCCTATAACCGGTCTCTCTGATGGTCCAGCCTCCACACCCACTGGCTCTCCTGCTACAGCCCCCGCGGCCTGGCCCGTTTTCAGCCCTGGACCCATCAGGACATGTGCTGTCCTGATTTCATAGAACTGGGTGTGCATGAGATCCACATGTCTGAGGAACTGTGTGTCTGCTATTGAGGCCCACCTATGGGTCTATTCTAGTACCTTATGTGGTCCCAGGGTAAGTCCTTCAGCTCTTGCTGAGGCAAGAGCTCGATGTGGAGGCCATGGAACAGACCCTGGCTCGTCGAGCTCTTTCCGGGCAAGGTCAAACTCCTGCCGCAAGTGTGTCAAGGCTGGAAGGCTCAGGCACAGCATGGACTTGAGCTTCTCCCTGATCTTGGTCTCCTCATCTCTAAAGGATACATGTCTTGCAGGTGGTTGTTAGGATGGAGATGATGTATGATAACTGCTCAGCAGCTCTTAGTGACATTGTCATTGATGACTCTCAGCCCTAAGGAGCTGATCAGTGAGAGGCCACAGATTCCAACAGACAACCCCACCCACCCCATCCTGTTTTCTTAGAAAAGCATTGTGTGCAAAATGATATTTGTTTAGAATGTATTCAGGGGGCCCTGAAGAAAGGAAAGCGCCCTTTTTTGCATGTCCTTCTTCCCTCTGCCTCATGTGAAGCATCTTTTGCAGCAAATTGCGGCACCGCCACCTGCTGCAGCTGATGGCTGTGTGCCTGTCCCAGGACCTGGAGAAGACCCGCCTGGTTTACGAGCGCATCACCATCGGCACACTATTTAGTGTCCTCCATGAACGGGTGAGTGGCTGTTTCCATGGGCTTTTCCCTGGCTGCCCTCCCACTTCTCCCTGCCCTCTTCCCCTGCCTGAGCCGGAGAGCTCCCATTTGTGCAGCTGTGCATGCATGGAAGATAAATCTTAAAAAACCACAACAGTAAGACATTTATTTCTTTGTAATTTGTTTTCATTCTGGAAGATAAATCTTAATTCTCTACTTCGTGTTGGCTCTATAATGCACCATTTAGGGCTAAGTGCATTGGACCTACTGCGACTTTATTATTGTTAGTCCTCCTTCTGGGTCTAAGGGCTTAGCAGACCCAGAAGACACAGACACATTTCTAGCTAATTACTCAAATAGCCACTGGTCTTACTTTCCTGTATTTCCACTTGTGCCCTGCAGGACCTTGGCTATAGAGAAAGGCCCGTTTATATACAGGCCTTCATCAATCCCTTCTCACTGTTTTGATTTCCTGGGAGCAGGTGCATCTTCCCCGGCCCCCAGATTTCCTGACAAGTATGCTTTGGGCTGAGATGTGGCTTCAGAGAGGTCCTAGAGATTCATTTCCCCTCCATGACTTTGTTCTAAAGACCCTGGGCAGGAATGAGCAGAGACCCTCTGGGAAGGGCCCTTCCCCAAAGCCATCCCTCCTGCCCGAGGACCTCCTGCTAGCGTCCTGGTTTCCCTTTCCTCTCCTTGGGTGCGGGCATTAACTGGAAATGCCACCTCTTCGGGAGAGACCTGGTATGACTTTAATCGTGTGGGTGCAGTGGTGGAAGTGATTTTCTGTGCTCTTAGGAGGAACGTTCTTGGTCATCTGACTGGAGTAGGGACTGGATGGGTCCTTTAAGGTTCCAGGTTCTCCCAGCAGCACAGGTTTGGGCGAGGGCTGAGGGGCAGGGCAGGTTCATTGCTGGTGGTGGTGAGCCCACCCTGGATGCCTTTGCCAGGCTTCGAGAACTTTCTCCTCATTTTCCATGGTGTGAAGCAGCTGAGCTGAGGGAAAGGAGCCCAGGTTTGGTGTCAGGGGTCCTGGGTCAGTGGGTCCTTAGGCCAGTCACTGAGCCCCACCAAGCTTTAGGTTCTCCACCTGTAAAATGGGAGCACTGAGTAGTAGTGGCGATCAATTGAAAAGACTTGGAAGCTAAAAAACAAAGGGGGCCCAGTCCCTTTGTTCCTGGCCAGCTTATCTCTTGCTTGCAGCGCTCGGAGTTCCCCCTGCTGCACATGGAGGAGATCGTGCACCTGCTGCTCCAGATCTCCGACGCCCTGCGATACCTGCATTCCTGGGGGTTTATCCACCGCGCCCTCAGCTCCTATGCCATCCACATCATCTCCACATGGGAAGCGAGGCTGACCAACCTGGAGTACATGCTGGAAAGGTAGGTGAACCTGGATCATGACTTCCAATGTGGGCGGGGCTTCTCCTCATTGGTGGGCTGAACTGTCCATCAGTGGGGCAAGAGGTTTCCCACATGCTCTGTCTGCCAAGGTTAGAGGGGCTTTGGGACAGTTACTTGTGCTCAGGACATTCTCATTTTAATAACCATTTAACAAGCAGGAGCACCGATTAGCCAGCGTGTGTAAACGCTCTAACTGTCCACTATAGAATTTTCAGTGGCTTAAGACAGCCAAGGTGTGTTTCTCACTCACAATGCAGTTTAGTGTGTGTTGGAGGGGGACACTCACTGTGTTCTGTGTTCCTCCAATCCGTGGCCCTGCCACCACCCAGGCCTCGTCCCCCACCATGTCTTCTGCATTACTGGTCAATGAGCAAGAAAGAGCATGGAGGGCACAGTGGGCTTTAGTGCAGCGGTCACCAACCTTTTGGACCTCATGGACCACTAGTGGTCCGCGGACCACCGGTTGGCAACCACTGCTTTAGTGGGTATGTCACTGCTTCCTGCTTGGAGTGGCCAGAGTCCAGTCACCTTCTCAGTTGAAGGGAGGCTGGGAAACGGGCCATAGCTGTGCATTCTGGAAGGAGAGGAAGGCGATGGGTGCTCAGCCTTACAGTCCTGGCCCAGAGGGGCACTAGGGTGTTCCCTGCCCTCAGGGGTCTCAGTGCAGTGAGGAAGGCAGTGACAAAAATAACACCCTCATTGTCCTGGCTGGTTTGACTCAGTGGATAGAGCATCTGCCCAAGGACTGAAGGGTCCCGGGGTTGATTCCGGTCATGGGCATGTTCCTCCCTGGCCCTGGTCAGCGCATGCAGGGCAACCAATTGATGTCCCATGTGTCTCTGTCACATTGATGTTTCTCTTTTCTCTGTCTCTCCCCCTCCCTTCTGCTCTCTCTAAAAAAATCAATGGAAAAGTAGCCTCAGGTGAGGATTAACGAGAAAAGAGAAGAAGATCCCCTCGCTCCTGCGTGTGCAGGGGCCATGATGGGACAAGAGAGAGGCAGGGACAGTTAGGGGGACTGGAGCAGTTTTCCATGTGAGAACCGGTGGAGGCCAGAGCGCTATCTCCAGTTGAGCTGCTCAGCTTCAGATCTGGTCCAAGCTCAATCCCAGTTAAAACCTTTCCTTTTTTAAAAACCATTACCTACACGATTAAGTCTAGGCACTTTGCAGGGTATGGAAGCCTTCCAGGGTGGGGCTCCGCCCACATGGCCAACCTCATCGCTTCCCACTTTCTGCCTGGCCCTCTGAAGCCACTTTCAGCCTGCTATTTCACAGTGTTTATCTTTTTTTTTTTTTTTTAATATATTTTATTGATTTTTTACAGAGAGGAAGGGAGAGAGATAGAGTTAGAAACATCGATGAGAGAGAAACATCGATCAGCTGCCTCCCGCACATCCCCCACTGGGGATGTGCCCGCAACCCAAGTACATGCCCTTGAACGGAATCGAACCCGGGACCCCTCAGTCCACAGGCTGACGCTCTATCCACTGAGCCAAACCGGTTTCGGCAGTGTTTATCTTTTTTTAAAAAAAATATATATTTATTGATTGATTTAAGAGAGGAAGGGAGAGGGAGGAAGAGATAGAAACATCAATGATGAGAGATAATCATTGATTGGCTGCCTTCTGCATGGCCCCTACTGGGGATCAAGCCTGCAATCTGGGCATGTGCCCTTGGCTGGAATCGAACCTGGTACCTTTCAGTCCACAGGCGGATGCTCTATCCACTGAGCCAAACCGGCTAGGGCAGTGTTTATCTTTTTAAACTCACTTCAGACAGTCTCCCACCACATCCCATGAGGCCTATACTAAAGCCTTGTCCCCACAGCACTTTGCCTATTTCACTTCTCCGCAGTCAAGTGGGTCTGCCCCACCAGATGGCAGGCTCTAAGAGGGCGGGACCATGGCTTGTTCATATTCAGCACCCAGCGCTGGGCGGGGCCTGCCACCCAGTAAGTACTTTGTACGTGTTTATAAGGGAATGGATGAGTGTAGGTGAAGGGAAAACTGGAAATGGTTTAGGACAGGGTTGATCACTTTGGCTGTGTGTTCAGGAGCAGTGGAAGCGGAAGGGTTTGGACATATTTGCTATTGATGGCAGAGGCTTCTCAGGGAGGCTGTGACAGAATCCAAGCTGTTTGCCAGTGATGGAGCGCCATCTGCTGTTGAGCTCTCCACGGAGATGTGAATCCTAGCGTGAAAGGGAGCTTTGGAGAGGCCCAGCCTCACCTGTCCTTGTGTAGATGAGGAAACAGGCCCAGAGAGGTGAAGAGATGGTGTGGTTGGTTATCCAGCTGTGGCTGTAGGGGCGGATGGGTCGGAGGAAGACTAACTAGAAGGCCATAGGGCAGGGCCTGGTGGTGACCGAGGAGCCAAAATAGAAGGGAAATGTGAGATGCACTGAGGAGCTGGGTCGAGGGAGGGTCTGGAAGGCAACTGGGTAGGAAGGTATGAGTTCTCTTTTGGGCTAATTCAGTGGTTCTCAACCTGTGGGTCGCGACCCCTTTGGTGGTGGAACGACCCTTTCACAGGGGTCGCCTAAGACCATCGGAAAACACATATATAATTACATATTGTTTTTGTGATTAATCACTATGCTTTAATTATGTTCAATTTGTAACAATGAAATTGGGGGTCACCACAACATGAGGAACTGTATTAAAGGGTCGAGGCATTAGGAAGGTTGAGAACCACTGGGCTAATTGATCTCAAAATGGAACTTCAGACAGAAATGTCGGTCAGCAAGTAGTTGCGTCCATAGCAGTGTACTCTTCTTTGACAGCTGATAACACCAGTTGATTCTACAAGCATCCAAAATAGCTTCTAGTCCCGCACTTATTTTTGGAGACACTCTATTTGAGCAGGTCAGTTTGTTGAATGTCATTGTCAAGGGTACCCTCCATCTTGGTGTAAAAATGATAACAGCAGTTTCTCCTGTTCTTTGACTCCTTCCTAATGGACTCTTGAGAGCTGAACTTGACCTTGCCAGTGGTATCAAATAGCCGCAGCCAGATGTACGTTTAATGGTGTCAGGGCTGAAGCCCAGAAAAGTAACTGCCCTAGAATGACAGCCAGAAAAGAAACCCTCCCTCAACTAGCTTTAACAGAGAAGGAAGAGGGATTGTAAGAGAGGAAGGCGAGTGGAAGGAAGTAAAGGAGAAAGAATATAAATCCTGGTTGTAAGTGACTTGTCCCCTGCTAGAGCCTTAGACAAGCTTGAGAGGTCTGACCAGCTAGGTGACTGTTTCCTGCAGATAAAGAGCCAAGTGTGCCGGTCCTCAGGATATATCTCTGACCATGAAACACACCATTGCTTTTCCCGTGATACTAATATAATATTGGCATGTGTATCCACGCTGTTCGCACTATACCAGGCCACATCTAACTTATTAGCAATGCCACTAAAAGTCAGTATCAGCGTTTGTAACTTTGTGGCTTCCTGAACTTACTGCTATCTATCAAAAGCTCTGCTAGAAAGAATATTATTTAGGGAAGTTTGTCCCAAGTCTGAGAAACACATCCCATCCTCTATAATCTATTCTTTGCCAGACCAGCAAAGAACTGCTGGTCACTTGCTTTTAAAAAACTTAATTTTTAATTATCAACCAGCGGTCATCAAGTCTTTACCAAATGCCTACTGCAATATTAATATTAATTTCTAACTTCCATAGTGTTTTATGGCTCACAGAGTGTTTCCCCACACATGATCTCATTTGATGCTCATGATAGCTGGGTGTAGAACTCAGCGCTGACCTCACTCTGAAGACTCTTGTTGGCTCAGAATACATTTAGGACGCTCTGTTTTAGTTCTTGAGAAGTCTGATTGGGAAGTTGAGTTTGCTGTTTTAAAATAAATTTTATTTATTGATTTTAGAAAGAGAGAGAGAAAAATGGATTTGTTGCTGCACTTATTTATGCATTTATTGGTTGATTCTTTTTTTTAATATGTTTTATTGATTTTCTACAGAGAGGAAGGGAGAGGGATAGAGGGTTAGAAACATCGATGAGAGAGAAACATCGATCAGCCACCTCCTGCACGCCCCCCACTGGGGATGTGCCCGCAACCAAGGTACATGCCCTTGACCAGAATCGAATCTGGGACCTTTCAGTCCGCAGGCCGACGCTCTATCCACTGAGCCAAACCGGTTCTGGCATATTGGTTGATTCTTGTGTGTGCCCTGATGGGGATCGAACTCGAAACCTTGGTATATGGGGACGATGCTCTAACCAACTGAGCTACCCGGGCCAGGGGGAAATTGAGTTATTTAAGCAAATCTGTGAGCCTTTAGTGCTGAACTGGGAGGGTTCATTCCCAAGGGAGCAGAGTTCAGAAAAGGAGCAACCAGAAGGAGCTGGAGGGGTCCCAGACGGCTTAGATAAAGCAGCTTGGGCTTCAGGAGGGTCTTGACAGAGCCTTAGTCAAAAGTAAGTGCTGAGGCCCTGGTGTAAGTTGAGATACAGCGATATAAAAGACAGCTAAGGTGCCTGCCTGCCCTCGTGGAGCTGACTCTGGTGGAGGGAAGACAGATAATAAACAATAAATAAATGAGTAAGAAATTAAGATAATAACTGCTCTGAAACCAATAAAGCAGGACTACTTTAAATTAGGTAGTCAGGAAGGCCTCTCTGAAGAGGTGATTTTCAAGCTAATACCTCGGTTACAAGAAGCAGCAGTCACTCTGGCGTCTGTGGGCAGAACACACTGGGCAGAAGAAGCCACCAGTGCAAAGACCAGAAGTGGTGATGTGCTTGGCTTGTTGGAGAAACTGAAAGAGGGCTCCTGAGGCATGACGGGAGGAAGTGAGCAGGAGAGATCAGCCAGGTGTGGTGGGAGGATGGGCAGGCCCACAGGGTGGGAATGGTGAAGAATTGCAGGTGTTGGAGTAGCAGGCAGCTAGGGTTGGCTCAGGGTCTAGCTGAGTTTCCAGAAGCGCAGGAGGTTGCTGGTCTTCAGAGGCTAATGCTTTTACAAATGTACTGTGTGGTGATGGCAATGATCCTTTAAGACATGAGCCCTTCCTTGTGTTTCCTTCTGCAGCCAGGACAGAGATGTACACAGGGACCTGACTCGAGTCCCGCTCCCGGCCCAGCTGTACAGGTGGGCTGCCCCAGAAGTTATTTTGCAGAAGGAGGTCACCGTGAAGTCAGACGTCTACAGCTTTTCCGTGATCATACAGGAGATTTTAACAGGTAGATCAAAGAGGACACTGACTTGACCAAAGTCCCTCTTCTTAGGCTGGATTCTCTCTCTCCCCCCTCAGGAGTTACCTAGTTTGATGAAAATGCAGGATATAGAAAAAAGATTTCTTCAAGAAAACTTCTTTCTGCTTATGGAAGATATAAAATAACCTCAGAGAAATCTTCCTCTTTTAACCTGTTTGTTAAGACTCAGCAAAGCCTCTCTATCAGCTTGTCAGTGGTAATGCATTTAATCCAAGCAAAGTTTTTAAACTGAATATAGGAGCCCCTGAAGAATTTGAAAATGAGTGAGGAAGACTGGGCTCTGAGAAGTAAACTGTGAAGTTAAACACACCCAGTTTCCTTGTATATATAATCAGTGTCACTTAAAGACATGATCAGTACCTGCAGACAGAAGGAATCCTTTGGGAGAGGGACACACATACACACACACACACACACACACACACACACACACACCCATAAAACCCCAGTTAGCAGTGTTTACAGTCCCAGAGGCAAAATCACACCTTCTGTGAAAGGAATGGAATGCATTAGTGACCCATGAAATATTCCTGTGGTCCCCAGGTCTGCCAGTGGGAAGCTCATGTGTACATGACTCTGTGACTACTTTTTCCTGTTTCTACAGCAGGGATTCCCCTGGTAAATGGGGAAAGTAGTCTCTCATTTGCGATTGGACTTTCAGGTAGTTTTTCTACAGAAATTAATGTTTAAAGGGGTTGAGTGACTTGACCAAGGACACCCCATATCACCTGATTTCTTAATGTTACTCCTGACTCTTTCCTTAACAGATAACATACCCTGGGATGGCTTAGATGGCTCAGTTATTAAAAGAGCCATAGTCGTGGGAAATTATTTGGAAGCTGACTTCAGGCTTCCAAAACCTTACTATGATATTGTTAAGTCAGGCATCCAGGTCAGACAGAAAGACCGAACTCTGAACCTTCAAGATATCCAGTATATCCTGAAGAATGACCTAAAGGTAAGATCTGAAGCTGTTAGGAGTGTATTTCTGCTTGCTCATCTCAGGAGAGTAGGGAGTTAGAAACCAAGAAGCTAGAGGCCGAGTGGTAAGAATTTTTGGAAATCCTCATTTTATTACACCTATTCTGTGTGAGGGTAGCAAGGAATTGATGGAGGGAAGCTGGGGAGGGTCCATACGTAGTTGGGGCACAGAGTGAGATTCAGTGAATGGCAGCTGTTGTTGTTACTTTTATAATAACAATGGCCCTGGCCGGTTCTGCTCACTAGTTAGAACATTGGCATGCAGACTAAAAGGTCTCAGATTCCATTCCTGGTCTAGGGCACGTACCTCAGTTGCAGGTTTAATCCGTGGCCATGGTCGGGGCACACGCAGGAGGCAACCAATTGATGTGTCTCTCACATCAATGTTTCTCTATGTCCCTCCCCTCCCCTCCCTTCCACTCTCTAAAAGTCAATGAATGTTTAGAGGATTAAAAAAATAAAATAATAATAACAATGAATTAGCTAATTGGGAATATAGTCAGTCTACTCAACAGGAGTAAGAGGGAGTTTATTTGATACCTAGATCTGTTTCAGAAACACCAGTGACATTCAGATGATTGCAAATGTCCTTGATAATTTTTCCCTTGTCACAGGAATTGATTGGAGCCCAGAGAACTCAGCCAACTGAGAGCCCCAGGGTGCAGAGATATGAACGCCATCCTGATGTCGGTGTCTATCTAGGACTGACTTCAGAACATCTGAAAGAGAACCCTGACTTGGAAATAAAAGAGCTGAAGGAAGCAGGTATGGCCTTACCCCACAGGTTTGGCATGAATGTGTTCTGAGAGTCACAGGTTGCAACTAATCAATTCCTCCAAACTGTACATGTCACTCACACTGGGAAAAGATGGGTGCCTTAGGAGAGTAAATCAAGATCCTAAGCAGTAGCAACCAGGTAATTTCTAGCATGATTATCCTTAGGAATTTATCTAATTGCTTCACAAATAAAAACGATTCTAGCATGATTATCCTTAGGAATTTATCTAATTGCTTCACAAATAAAAATGATGATTTCTTAATTTAAAACTATTATCTGCTCCTTATAAAAAATGGAGATAGTACAAAGAATAAAATTACTTAGCATTTTAATTCTGCCACTTAGAAATAATTTGTTAATATTTTGGTGTTTCTTCTAATATTTTGCTTTTTAGTTCATTTCTAAACCTTGAATTCAGAGCTGGAAAGCGCCTTGCAGTCATCCTTAATGCGCTCACATTCCAAATGAGAAAAATGAGAAAAGCAAGGGTCAGAGAGGTCGTGGCTCACTCCAGATTCCAGAGCTCGTTACCCAAGATTCCAGAGCTGGAACCCAAGCCACGTGACCGCTCTCTCTGACTCTCTCTGGACAGGGACAGGGGCCTCCAGAGTGGTTCTCCAAGCTCTCACTGCTTTGGCTCCTCTGTCCTGTTCTCTGCGAGCTGTACACCATCAACCAGGGTGAAGGCTGGTCAGTCTTGGTGTTACTTATTGAGGTCTTATTGTTCCCATGATACAGTGGAGTCTTAGGCAGTGTCTACTTTTATCAAATGCTCACCAAGAGCATAACTTTAACTGACATGAATATTTGAACTCTTATGTGTGTAAAGAAGTCCGTGAGTTTAGTCCTTAAGAGCCAGGGGCCTGTAATTTGCATGTCCTGACAGTTACGCATGTTTTTTAAAATATGTTTTTATTGATGAGAGAGAGAGAGAGAAACATCAATGAGAGCGAAACATCGATTGGCTACCTCCTGCACACCCCCTACTGGAGATCAAACCCAAAACCCAGGCATGTGCCCTGACATGGAATGGAACCATCAACCTCTTAGTGCATAAGATGATGCTCCATCAATCCACTGAGCCACACCGGCCAGGCATGCATGTTTTCTTTTTAAACTGAATAATACATTCTGTAGGAATAGAAGGAATGCAACAAGATTAGAATTTTATAATATACATTAGACTTTTATGTAAGAGGTGCTCCATTTTATTCCAAAGAAATTTCCTCTATTTCCCTGTCTTTGCTATATTCTTCAAAGCAATAAATAGTAATTACTACTTTTGTAGATAAGTTGCTCATTTGTGTTAAGCAGTAATTATAACTTTATATTTTAAGTCCTTATCATCTCCAGAAACTCCTTTCTTTTCACTGTACAGTCTCACAGTAAAATATATTGTACTCAAATTCAAAGAGCCAGAGGCCCAAGGATGTTTAAGTACTGATTTAGTAATAGTGTCTACTGGAACCAACCTTCTGTTTATTAACATGATTAAACTGCTGCAGTAATAGAAATGAAAGCTACGTTAATGAAAAAGGAACTCAGGAATGAGGTCATTAAATATAACTAAGTACATTTTAAATATAAATAACATGTATTTCCTGATTAGTACCAAGTAAATATCTAAACTATCTATCTTGAATTCTGATCTTAAAAAAAGGTCAGAGATAATTAGGAAGAAGTGCTTCAGATTATCAGGTTCATTTTGAAAACAATGAGTTCCTCTGAGAGTATCACCTTAGTCTTCTTATCAGAGATTTCTGCTGGTCCTTTTGTTGCTAATCCCTTTGTCTCTTGCCCTTATAATCTACTTTGCTTTTGCTTTTATCAAAGGATTCTTGTATAACTGTTTCAGGCCACATATGACTAACAAAGGGGGATTCAGAGGGTATATATGTGGCTCTGGGAACTTTCTGGACTCAAGAGCAAAACTGGAATGACAATCCCAGGTGTGAGCTCCTGAACCACAACCACGGAGCCTAAGTGGAAGTGTCCAGTTATGCATGTTTTTAAAATATATATATCTTTTTATTGATTTCCGATAGGAAGGGAGAGGGAGAGAGATAGAAACATCAATGATGAAAGAGGAATCAATCATCAATCAGCTGCCCCTCCAGTGGGGATCAAGCTTGCAACCTGAGCATGTGCCTTGACTGGGAATTGAACCATGACCTCCTGGTTCATAGGATGATGCTCAACCACTGAACCACACCGGCCAGGCAGTTATGCATGCTTTGAGCACACTGCACCTTAAGCTTAGAACATTTCCCCCAGGGCTTGGTCCCTCCCAGAGTTTCTACCTCAGCCCATGTCAAAATGGGAACTTTCTCGTAGTTAGAAACACCCTTTGCCCCGCTGTGAGTGTGTCTGGTAGTCTTCCACACCTGGGAAGGGAGTGGGAAAACAGAAAGCTGCTTTCTGCTTTCTCATGTCACTCGAGCAACCACCAAGGCGCTTAGCTGCTGCATGTGATCACTCAACCGTTTGCATGTTACTGCTCCTTTCAACAGGCATTCAGCTGCATTCATCAAGGAATCCCAGCGAGAAGGCCACACCAGATCCTCAGGTCCCGGATCCCAGTCTGATGGCCAAGGAGGCTCAGAGGCAAGATGCTGCTCCTCCTGCTTGCTTTGTGGCCAGGAGCCCCAGCTCAGAGCTGTCAAGCCTTTGCAGCTTCGAAATGAACGAAATCTACTCCCGCTGCCTGGACACGGAAGGTGACAAAGAGAAAGAGCCCCCAGGAGTTGGTTTATCTCTGGAGGGGGCCAGCCAAAACCAGGGAGGTGAGCTGGCGTCCCTGGAAGAGGAGTTGGAAAAGATGGAGAGAGAGGCATGCTGCTTTTGTGAAAAGAGTGAGAGCTCTTCGGAAGCTGACACAGAGGTCTCCTTTGAGGACTGGGACCAGCAAAATGGTTCACTTAGTTCCCCCAGCCCACCTAAGCCAGCCAGAGAAGCCAAGTGCAAGGTGAGCAAGTGGTCCAAGACCGACATGTACATCAGTAAGTGTATACTAGATGTAAAGATCGCACAGGCAATGGCGAATCAGAATAATGAGAAAATCAAGCAGAAATTCAACGAGTATGAGAGGAGGCTGAAGGAGCAGGAGGAGTGCATGTCTCTGTGGGCTTCTTCAAGAATGTTTCCTAACCTCTCTCACTTGCCTGCGGCGGTGGGCCCCCCATCTTCCGTTTATATTCCTCCTGTCTTGCCAAGCCAGAGGCCAGATGCGGGTGGCAATTGCCCGACCCTAGCAAGGTCTCCAAGAACAGTGAGAGACTTTCAAGGGGAACATTTTGGCAGAAGGTCCAGGGGAAGAAGTAGCTGTGACTGGAAACCTTTTACTGCTTTCATTCAAGTCTCTGAAGAAAGCACCGGGGATTCATCAGAAAAAAGCCATCAGGTAAAGCTAAGAAGTGGGAGGTAGGGCATCTGAGCAGGACCTGGAGCCGGGTTCAACATTGTCCCTAACCCATATGCCAGGATGGACATACATACAGCCAATTCATAGGGAGGTCCTCAGCTGTGGGGGGCTCCTCTTAGCTTTGGGAAATAAGGCCTCCAGGATGGAATGCCAAGGTACTTACTCTTCACCTTCCATTCCAAACCCAACACAAAGCTCATGTCCTTTTCTGTTGAACCACATGAAATTGCTGTTTTATAGATCAAAATAATCAAGCATTGACCATTTTACATGATTCAACTTACTAATTATGGTATCTTGGGCAAGTATTAATCCCCATTCGAAATTGCTTAATCATTCAGTCCCTGCCCCAAAGCCTGCTGCCTTAATATAATAGAGGGGAGAGTTGTTGGATCTTTAATGTCTGGTTTTCTGCTCATTCTTCATTTGTGCCCTGTCTGGGTTGGGTTGCCGAGGGCCAAGATTTCTATGTAAAGAGATGTGAAGAGATGACGTACTACATGTGAAACATGCAAAGGGAAATTATCTTGGTAGATCTGGTTACTTCTACACATTTAGCAAGAATAGTTTTAAAAACAGAATGGAGAATAAAGAGAATTCCTTCATCAAAACACTGACACATGTTTACTTCTTTTCAATCTGCTGACTCTTTGTGGCCCTGGAGAACAGAGCCCAGGTGAACAATTCCCGCCCACTCAAGGAGCCAGAGACAGTCCGGAAGGAAACAGAAACCAAAATACTTGCAGGTGGGTTACCGTGCTATTGTCCTTTGTATCCCAAGCCTTTAGACTCCCCTGTGACTCTGAGGTCACTTAATGATCTTCATACGTCTAGTGACAAGAGTCTGTGAGTGACGAAGATTAGTGACACGGAAACAGATCTGGCAGGTTCCCTCTGTTCAGTGAGCAAAAAGAGCAGTGTAATGGGAACTTGTAGGAGACAGCAAAGGTAAAGCACCTGGTCGGGGAATCAGAGCTCATCAGCTGGCAAAAGCAAAGCACCTTGCCTTTCCAAAGCTGCCCCGATGCTTTTTCTTATAAGAGATGGCAGGCCTTCCCTTTGCCAGTGCTCCAGAAATCAAACTGTTCGGTTCAAAATGAGTGTCACTGACCGGAGGGCAGACAGAGGGCGTCGAACACTCTCATTGTTACCCTGCAACCTCTGGTTTCCAGCCGGATCAGTTAAATGAAGTCGAGTCAGCACAAATCCCTGGAAGAAGAGCATATGTGTACCCTGGGTTTGTAAGAACTTAGGCAAAGCTAATTTATTTTGCATCAGGGGAATTATTTTTTTAATTACATATTGTTTTTGTGATTAATCACTATGCTTTAATTATGTTCAATTTGTAACAATGAAAATACATCCTGCATATCAGATATTTACATTACGATTCATAACAGTAGCAAAATTACAGTGATGAAGTAGCAACGAAAATAATTTTATGGTTGGGGAGGGGAATTATTAAAGGAGCATTAGATGGTTTTCAAGATAGACTAGTATGTCAATTTTAGTGTTCCTTTTCTGTGGTTAAGTGACAACATTTATCTACAGCTTTGAAATTAGTACTCGAAGAAAGATTTTTTATTCTCTCCCTCAGTGGTGACTGAGACTAATGACAATGTCTGCTGCGCCTTTCATGTTGGTAAATATGTACAGTAAGGGAAAATCAAAGAAAACCAGACACTTTAATTTAGTGTATTTTATCTTTAGGAAGGGAAGAATTATTATTTGTTAATCCTCACCTGGGGATATTTTTCCATTGATTTTGAGAGAGAGTGGAAGGGAGGGGGAGAGACAGAAACATCGATGTGAGATAGACACATCTATTGGTTGCCTCCTGCACACGCCCACAGCTGGGGCTCGAGCCTGCAACTAAGGTATGTGTCCTTGACCGGAATCAAACCCGAGACCCTTCAGTCCATGGGCTGATGCTCTAACCACTGAGCAAAATCAGCTGAGGCAAAGAAGGGAATTATTGAAAAACCACCTCCCTGACATCAGAAGGTTTAGCACTCATGTCATTGATAGAGGCAGATGGGGTTCCAGTATAGCCATTAGATAACAAAGCTAAACTAGGGTTGTGGCCTTCCCTGCTCAGCTCCACCCTCTTTCTCCAAAAGAACAAAAAACAGACCAAAGCTTAACATTTTGCTACCAGTCCACCTAGTCTTTTTTGTATACTTTTAAAAAACAAAAATTATATACATGTATATATTTTCTTTTTTAAAATATTTTATTGATTTTTTTACAGAGAGGAAAGGAGAGGGATAGAGAGTTAGAAACATCAATGAGAGAGAAACATCGATCAGCTGCCTCCTGCACACCTCCTACTGGGGATGTGCCTGCAACCAAGGTACATGCCCTTGACCGGAATCGAACCCGGGACCCTTCAGTCCACAGGCCTACACTCTATCCACTGAGTCAAACCAGTTAGGGCACATGTGTATATTTTCAAAAAAATTGAATTTGTTAAGGTAACATTGAGCCCCACCCAGCTGGTTTTGCTCAGTGGATAGAGCATCGGCCTGAGGACTGAAGGGTCCCAGGTTCGATTTCAGCCAAGGGCACATGCCCAGGTTGTGGGCTTGATCCCCAGTAGGGGTGTGCAGAAGGCAGCCGATCAATGATTCTCTCTCATCATTGATGTTTCTCTCTCTCTCTCCCTTTCCCTTCCTTTCTGAAATCAATAAAAATATATTTTAAAAGTAACATTGATTAACAATATAGATTTCAGGTGTACAACTTTATAATACATGCGTATGTTTTGATTATATCCTGATTATATAATTTTAATTATAATGGTATTCACCCTGATATTTCACTTTACATTAGAACATTATTAAAAACGCCCTTGTAATGTAAACTTACTTTGAAATTGTTGGATTTCTCCCGTTGTTGAATTTTGGGTTGTTTCATTACTTTTTCTGTTATGAATAGGGCCATAATGACTTGTCAGTAAAGCTTTTTCTAGATTTCGGGTTAGGTTCTTGATAGAGTCCCAGAAGCACGTTCAAGGGTTTGAATGTCTTAAACATTCTTGACAGCTATTGCCAAATTGCTCTTTATTTTTTATTTTATTTTTTAAAAATATATTTTATTGATTTTTTTACAGAGAGGAAGGGAGAGGGATAGAGAGCTAGAAACATTGATCAGCTGCCTCCTGCACGCCCCCTATTGGGGATGTGCCCGCAACCAAGGTACATGCCCTTGACCGGAATTGAACCTGGGACCCTTCAGTCCGCAGGCCGACGCTCTATCCACTGAGCAACACCGGTTAGAGCACCAAATTGCTCTTTAAAGAAGCTGATCAGCTCTGACCTTTCCAATGCCAACAGTCTCTCTGCTGCCTGGTGCAGTGGGAGAAGAGGGCATTCTGGATGGCGGGACTCATATGCATGCACAGATCACATACATTTTTTAGAGTTAGTGTAATGGACAATAAAAAAATACACTATCGGGATATTGAGAGGAAAAGAGACTCCCTTGTTTTGCAGATGAGGAAACCTTGCTTGGCTCAGAGAGAGTGAAGTTTGTGAAAGTCAGACAGCCAGTGGCAGGTCAGGGTGTAGAACTCAATGAAACTAGGCTTACGATCTCGGAATGTCTTTAAGATCCCTGGTGCCTTAAGTCTATCTTTACAAAGGTTAGTTATTGTGCTCTCACTGATAGTAGGTGGGGCTGTTACCAGAGAATTCTGATCGAAGGGCAGGAGCAGTTACTGAGCCATCACTTGTGTCCTGTGGCATTGAGGGGAAGAGGGGGCTCTGCAACAGCCTAAGGACCAGGATTCTGTCTGGTGAAACTGTATTTTAATTGGTTTCTTCTACTTCTGAAAATCTCCCAAGAGCACTTTTATCTTGAAATCTGAATTTGGAAATTAAAAAGAACCAAGAGACCATCTGACCCAGTCCTTTCATGTCTTAGCCAGGGACAGCCTGGAGAGTCCAGTGCCCAAGCCAAAGTGGCACAGCTGAATAGTTCACTCTTCACCATGTCAAACCACCCAAAGGGACCACCAGTGACAGCCACCCCTGTTCAGGGCTCTGCCAGGTAAGGAGTCTTCCTAGCTTAATGTTGAGGAGTCTGGCGCCCTCTGGTGACAAGAAGGAGTCAGTGCAACCCCAGGAATGGTTCAGTCCTCTGGGTGGGCTGGTGGGCTAAGGTCGTTGGTGTCAAGAACTTGAGCAAACTGATGTGTTTGTGTCCACCCTGCTCCCCTCCCCCTTCAAAAAACCTATACAATTTAGGATCAACATGGAATCTGTGTCTTCTGAAATATATAATACAAAGTCAAGAAATAACGATGTTGGAAAGGGACACTTAAAATGGAAAAGTGAGTATAAAGTCATGGGTTCTGTTGGGCAAAATGAAATTTAAAGTATATTTCTAACCTGGTTGTTACTCTTAAGTACACAGCCTATACTGCACTGTCCTCCCACATTCTTTTCTTCCGTTAGATTGTTCCATTTTAAAAGCAAAGCCTTTCTGATTACTAACTGCAGAAGAGAAATGCTTTTTTTTCACTTCTAGACCATATAAGAAATGTTTCTATTATATTCGGATGTAAATCACATAACAAGTGTAGTAAACATATACAATATGGGTATTTGAGATACACCGTTATTAACTTAGAAACCCTGCAGTGTCACTTTCACATATCCTGTGGGCATTATCCTTTTGAGTCAGTTTTATCTTGCAAGCTTAAAAGGATATGATGTCCATGCCTTTTAAAAAATATTTTTATTGATATCAGGAAGGGAGAGGGAGAAAGAGATAGAAACATCAATGATGAAAGAGAGTCATTGATCAGCTGCCTCCTGCACCCCTCTCCCCCCGCCACTGGAGATTGAGCCCAAAACCCAGGCATGTGCCCTTGACGGAATTGAACCTAGGACCCTTCAGTCCACAGGCTGATGCTCTTACCACTGAGTCAAACCAGCTAGGCACGATGTTTATGCTTTTTTAAAAAAAACACTAATGCTAAGTACATTAGCAAAAGTATAGAACATTTGGAATGAAAACACACACATATATGCACACCCCCAAAATATGAACTCATCACGGCCTAGAAAGCCTAGACAAACTCAAACAGAATCCTGTGGAATCTCTACAGACTGGGGGCTTTAGGTGTCATTTTCTTGTGACATCTTCAGAGCAAGAAGGTCCATCTACAAGTTTTCTGCTGCCTGGAATTCAGTAACAAGGGCTGTAACTAACAAATTCTTTTGCCCTGTCTTCACTCTCATCAATTCTCTCTCCTTTTCAAGCAAAACAGGGTAAGCTACAGGTGATGCAATTCTAAAGAGGCATATTTTTGTGAGAATATGAGCTATAAAAGTATTATATAGCTCTTTAAGAATCAAAAGCTTTTTTTCCAATGTCCATGGTGCTGTTTTAAATAACGACTTTCTTTTGTATCCAGTGGAGGTTAAAAAAATGGCGGAGAAAGCAGCTGCCGGGCAGCTGGCTGTACCTCCTTGGCATCCTCAGAGTGGTTCGACTTTAGAGAATGAGGCTGAGGCTGAAAACGAGCCTGACCCCTTGCTGCAGCCTCCCATTAGGGACGCTGAGAATGTGACTTGGCGGCGCGTTGTCGAGTATTCCAGGGAAAGTGCGCCAGGAGGGACTGGCAAGCGTGACAAAACAGACAGTGGTGACCACGAGGACGACCAGCGTGGCAGACAGCCTGGAAGCTTCCCCAGTAAGTTCAGTTGGAGGAAGTGGGGTAGGCGAACTCTATCACATAATCAGCTCTCAAAGCTAAGAGAACCTCCTGGAATGTTTCCTTTGCTTGGTCCTCTCCTTCCCAACTGCCTGGGAACCCTGCGTTTGAGGGGGAAGCAACATACCCTTTTGATCCCACTGTCCCTCCCACAGGTAAAGAAATCCGGAGATTCTTGAGTTTTTCTACTGCTGGAGCAGACCCATTTTTTCAAATGCAGTATAATAATCCCCATGCACTGAACCTGGGGCTGGGTGTAACCTAGCAAGGAATTGAACCTTTCCTACCTGAGGGCAGTGGTGGACAGCCCTTCCTACTGCCCATTTCTTTGCATTGCACTTTAAGCTGGAAAAATTCCACTGGCTCTCAGAGAGTCTATGCCAGAGGAACTTTTGGCTCTCGTCACTTCATAGATTTCTACGCTAAAACTGCAGGCTGTGTATTTCCACCTGGTAATTTGCTTGCAATCAAGGCATAGGATGTTATTTCACAGTTGTTTACAAGTCAAAGAAAGGAACATCTAAAATGATCATCTATTTTAGGAGGAAAATCTATTGGCTTATGGGTTTTTTATTGTTTTGTTTTGGGTTTTTTGGTACTTCTTAGAGTTTGTCAAGCCCCATTTTTGACTGGGTGGATGATTCAGGAATGCATGTTGGGGCCAGGCTATGCTAACAGTCTCCACTCTCTAGACCAGAGGTAGGGAATGTCTGGTCCATGGGCCATATAAGGTTCATGAAATCATTTGGTCTGGCTCTGCCCAAGGCATTAGCAGGGGTCCTCAAACTTTTTAAACAGGGGGCCAGTTCACTGTCCCTCAGACCGTTGGAGGGCCGGACTATAGTTTAAAAAAAACTATGAACAAATTCCTATGCACACTGCACATATCTTATTTTGAAGTAAAAAAACAAAACAGGAACAAATACAATATTTGTATTTGCATGTGGCCCGCGGGCCGTAGTTTGAGGACCCCTGCATTAGAGGGTGAGTTAATTAAATGTTTAACCAAATATAGCAGGTTAATTTTTAAGTTGATAATTTTGTATGCCCGCGAATGATGTTATAAATACCAAATGGCCCTTGGCAGAAACAAGGTTCCCCACCCCAGCTCTAGACTGAACCTGACCACGCCACATGGGACGTGGCCATGCTGAGCAGAATATGCATGCATCTCTTCTCTCACACTTCCCTTTGCCCTTTCATGCCATCTGAATGCCTCAGAATGACTATGGCCTTGGTTGTGTCATAATCATTAGGTGTCAGTCACCCGTCCCCCAGAAAAAGTGAGGAGCCAGAGCATAGTGAAGTCTTTCAAGCACGTTCTGAAGCGTCTGTGGTCACTGAGAAATCTTGCAACGTAAGTAATATGTTCCAGAGAGCCAAGTTGAATCCAAGGACCTAATAAAGTAGAAATGAGGTGTTGCTACGTATTATGACATGGAAATAATATCTGAAGTAGTCCTTTCTTGTTGGAGTATGTGCCCTCATGTCTCTGATGTGAATGAAGTCTTTACCTCCCTGCCCTTTACTTTTTGAGTCAGTTCAACTCAAAGCATTGTGTCTGTTGGAGCTTGGGGGGAACACAGACAAGCGTCAGGTTCAGCGCTGGCTCTAGAGCTTCCCATCTAGTTGGGTGGACAGGACCAACTTGGAAATACAGCGTGGGTTAGATACCAAAGCTGGTGGCCCAGCAGGTGACGGAGGCCAGATTGGAGAAGGACAAGCAAGAACAGGATTATGATGAGAGCCCCTTCACCTGGATGTCCTCTAAGACCCAGATTCAACTCTCAACTCAGTGGAAGGAATATGTTGATGCCTGACAACTGCGCCTCAGCAGGACCTGTGGGGTTCAGTCATTTCCTAGCATTTGCATTGAGGTTACAGCTTTGCTTCAGGGGTTTAACACATCCTTGAAGCCTGCAATTGGGCCACAGTCCAGCCAGACTAAGAAACCAAAATTTTTTATCATCATTGACATGGGGCCAGAATCACTTAAAGAATATAAATAGCAATTGAGAATGAAACATTATAAAAATACAATTGTGATAACATTTTAGGTCTTTCAAAGAACTTACTACAGTATTTTAACACTGCACATAAACCACTCACAGGATAATTTATTCCTTCTATCACATGCCGGCCAGAAGGACATGCTGTATTAAGCAGACTGGCTTGGCTAGAGAAGCAGGTCTGTCAGGGGAGTGGGGAAGGCATGGGAGGCCAGGCTTGCCTGAGAAGTTTCCATTTGATCTGAGGGATAGGAGAGCAGCTACCAAGTGCCCAGGAAGAGGAAACATGTGGCAAAAGCATTGTCCAAGGAAATAAACCACAAAACCTCTGCAAAGGAATGATTGAAGGTGAGGAAAGGAGCCAGTTGCCTGCCATGGGGGGATCAGGGCCTGAACGTAGAGAAATGAGCAGAAAGGGAAGGGGTGGAGCAGAGATGCTGAAGAAATAACTGTTATGTTAAAATGTTTAATTTGGGGGCTTGGCCCATGTGGCTCAGTGGTTGAACATTGACCCATGAACCAAGAAGTCCTGGTTCTAATCTCTAAAAATTAATGAAAAAAATATCCTTGGGTGAGGATTAACAAAAAATAATTTTAATTTTTTTTTTGCTTTCACTATTGAGGTTGCATTGCTATTTTAAAAATCATGATCCTCCCCTTGCCTTTAAACTGTAACAACACCCGAGGGACTCCCCGGTTCTGAGCAGTCTCAGCCTTCTCATCTGGAGGATTATGCCAGCATATGGACTGCGGCTATGAGCGAGGATCAGGGTACTTAAATTCAGTCCTCAGCTTGAGGTGTCCAGGGCCTTTCTTCTTTCTGAGAATTTTGGAGCAGAAAGGTTGCCCAGCCCTTTTCCCCTTCATTGTGCAGGTGAGGACGCTGAGACTCAGGATGGTCCTTCTGTTCACAGCTCGTGGTGGGGAAGGAGGGCAGAGGCAGGAGTGCAAGTAGGCAGGAAGGGCCAGCTCAGAGAGGGTCACCCTAACTGCCGGGTAATGTTAGATGCCCTGTTATTCACACTGCATCCCACTGTAGGACATTGCCTTTAAGTTGGTGTTCTTTACCATGAGCACCAACTTAAAAGCAATGTCCTACATTACCAATAGGATCAGTCCTGGCCATCAATTGGTTCACCGGAGTCTTCGGAGGACATAAGAAATGAATTTTTAACACCAGACAATGAGTATTCTTACTCCCCAACGGCTCAAGAAAACTTAGCTCTAGAGGTAAGAATTTACAGTTCAGAGTAAGGCACATTTCAGCTTTCTCCATCGCCTTATTCCTTTAAAAAAATTTTTAAAAAATTGATTTTAGGGAGGAAGGGAGAGGGGGAGAGAGAGAATAACATCAATGATGAGAGAAGATCATTGATTGGCTACCTCCTGCATGCCCCCTACTGGGGATTGAGCCCATAACCCAGGCATGTGCCCTTGACTGGGAATCGAACTGTGATCTCTGGGTTCATAGGTCGAGGCTCAACCACTAAGCCATGCCAGTGGGGTGCCTTATTCCTTTTAAATTATTTCTATTGGGGAAAAATAGCTTACATATAAAAGTATATAATGTCAACTTAATCAGTATTTTCATGCACTTTGAAAAAAATCTGAAAAATAAGACTTTTGAGAATGAAGGTCAAATGTATTTTCTCCCAAATGCATGGTCCCTGCATTTATTTATATAGCACCATGTACTTTTTTCAGAGCACTTTATCTTACCTAATTCACATATCCTTTCTGGGGGCAGAAAAAGGATCTGCTATTATTTTTCTGTAAAGAAGAACTGGTGATCAGAGATGTGGGGAATTAGCCCTGGCCTACCGGGCTTGGTGGTGGGAGAGCCAGAATTAGAGCAAGGGTCCCTCAGCGAATGTGAATCTGTCCAGCACACTAGATTTTCTCGGGAATCTAGCTTTAGCAAGAACCTATTTGTACAGAGTATTTTCTTTTATAAAATGAAACTCATTGGATTTACTTATACAATTTCTACCTCAGCTCCTCACTAATCTGCCACCCTTGTTAGATCTTTTACCAGTATGGAAGGTGGGGTAGAGGAAAGAGAAGATCGTCCATGTCAGTCACAGCATTTGACTGACAAGAATTCAGTGATGCATCAAAAAGCATTACTTCCACTTGTCTGCGCTTCTGAAAACTCTGAGCAGTTTCCAGTATTAATCCTTTAAACATTCTTGATTTTACTGTGAGCAGACTGGGACAGTATGAAAATCTTTTTTAAAAAATATATTTTTATTGATTTCAGAGAGGAAGGGAGAGGGAGAGAGAGAGAGAGAGAAACATCAATGATGAAAGAGAATCATCGATCGGCTGCCTCCTGCTGGGGATCGAGCCCACAACCCGGGCATGTGCCCTTGACCAGAATCAAACCCAGGACCCTTCAGTCCATAGGCTGACGCTCTATCCACTGAGCAAAACCAGCTGGGGTTGAAAATCTTTAATAAAAAAATAGAATATATATATATATATATACAGAGTACATACATATATAAAAAATATAACATAGAAAAAGTACACAGATCTCAAGTGTTCAGCTCATGAACTTTCACAAAGTGAATACATACATGTAACCAGCACCCAGATCAAGAAACAGAACATTATTGGTTCCAGAAAAGACCCACTTTGTGCCTCCTCCCCATCACTGCCTCCCTTCCAAGGAACCAGTGTTCTGACTTGTTATCCCATGGAGTAGCTTTGCAGTCTGGGCCATTTTTTCAGCTCTTTGGCTCTTCTGATAAAGCTCCCAGGAATCAGAAGATCTTTGTTGGAAATTTGGGGTGAGGAGTGTATAATGATGAAGGGAAAGTCACGTCACAATGGAAGGTGGGGGGAGGCCTTGTTGAGGAGGAACATAGAGTACAAATAAGTACTTAGTGTCTGCAACGCAGGCTTATTCTTTTTCTATAAAATATGCGGAATCTTACGAAGATTTTCCATGTTTAAGGACATCTGGAAATTCTCAACCTTTTGATGATATGCCTGCCTCCACTGAGCCTCCTTTCTTTCTTCTGTAGACCTCAAGTCCCATAGAAGAGGACTTCGAAGGAATGCAAGAGGCATTTGCTCGATGTCCAGTCTCTGGTAATAGCCATTAGGGCAGATTCCTTTGAGAATCACTTGCCTTCACTGTGTGTCGAAACATGGATGTTTGGAGTTGGAGCGGTCCTTAGAGATAATGTCTCCAGGCCTTTCATTTTACAAATTAGAAAACCTAGGCTCAGTGATTTCCCTTCATTAGACTGAATCTCTTGCCCCTCACCTGCCTCAAGACATCCACATGTTATCTATACCTCCCCTTGAGTTCTTATGGCAGGTGTTGAAGTTGTTGTTTCTTTTTTCCCTCTAGTCTTTCACTAGATTTAAGGCTTCTTCATGGCACATACTAGGTGATCAGTTATCTTTGCTGAGCTGACCTGAAGGATTTGCCCAGCCCACAGAGCTAGTTATTGACACAACCAAAACTAGAACTTGGTTGCTATGTCCTTCTCCACTCTAAAAGGCAGAGTTTCACCGTCATTTTCCTTTGCTTGCTTTGCATCTTAGCAAAGAGTTAATAACAGCCAGTAGTGCAGAGTCAGCAGCATAACATCCTCCCCTTGGGAGGGCTTCGGTTCTAGATAGCTTAGCAACTGCTTTCTGTTACATGGCAAGTTAACCTTGGATCACAAGACAAGATATAAGTGAATCACTGATTCTGATACAGACATTTAAAAATTATATACTTTCGCTCTTTTAAGGTATGTAATCATCTGTTTTAAAACCAGAGTTATCCACCTACCAAGACATGTAGCTGTCCACAGTCATGTCTCAACACTCTGCCTCCAGCCAGGCAGGGCGGGCTTGGGCTGTGAACTCCTCTTCCTCCTGCTGCACACTCCAGCTTCCATCTCTAACCTGACCCAGGCTCTAACCAAAGCTGGAAGCATTTTAAGAAGCTGTAAGCTTATAGAATTCAGGGGTGGGGAACGTCCAGCCCGTGGGCCATATAAAGCCCTGGAAATCATTTGGTCTGGCCCTTCCAGGGCAACTGCAGGTGGACTAGAAATTCAATAAATCTAGGAGCTTTTTTCATAGCAACATAAATTTATATTAAGTGAATGATGTTATAAATATCCAAATAGCCCTTGGCAGAAAAAAGGTTCCCCACCCTGTTTTAGATGAACAGTTATATACTCAGGATAATAAGTATTAAAAGTCCACAGACCTAGGTCTTGGACCACCCACTTCTTTTTGAGGAGCCTCTATCCACGATCACTTTCTGGGTGAGCCTGGCCGGCACACGGCCACTTGGCTTATGTTTGGAAGAGGGTCAAGTGGAATAGAGAAGTTTGGGGCAGACAGGTCAGAAAACCTGGGCTAGTTCCATCCAGACAGCTGCAGTACACGAAGAAGCCTCTGATGTCTACTATTTCATTCTTTCAGCCCCCTCTTCCCCCTTTTCTGCTCGGGCTCTGATACATACGCTCTCCACACCAGGCAGTGAAACAAGGGTAACAATTGGACACATGCTGGCTTCCAAGACCACTTCTGCCACTGATGCTTTTTCTGTATGACCTTGGGCAAGTCACTTCACCCGAGGTTGCACTGTCCCTTTGTATAAAGTAAAGGAGATGGTCAGACTCTAAAATCTCTAAATTCCCCTGCTCTGAATTGTGCTTGTTAGGAATTCATTTATGCTTTCTAGTGTTTGAAAGAGGGTCACAGGAAGAGCCCCAGTGCCTTCACTGATAGGGTTCAGAGCTCCTCAGTACCTGCTTACGGTGGCGTTGTTCTTGTGGCCTCCCCATTGCCCACCAGACGACCTGGACCTAAGGGATGGCAGGGGGTCATGAGCATTTGCCAGTAGGGCAGGCTGCTCTGCCCCCTTCTCCGTAAGCCACAGCAGTACAGTGGTGGGAAGGAAAATGGACACTGGCCCTGTCTGCCCAGAGGTCTGCACAGTATCTCTGAGCATCCAGGAGGACAGAAGACAGTTGAATGAGCTCCTTAGTACTCGAGACCCCAGCCCTACTCCTTAAGTGGTTTTTGATGGCCAAGAGGCAGTTAGCACTCTGGGAAAGCTTAGTTAATGGTTTTTCCTATTTGGGCTCTTTAGCGAACAAACAGTTCTTGGTTTCAACGCCCCCTGGTGTCTGTTGACAGGAACCAGATCAATTTGCCTTCCTGAAAAGACAAAACAACATTTGTCTCCAAAAATAACTGTGAGGTTATGACTGGAAGGCCAGTAAATGGCTTGCTTGTATTCTGAGTGTCAGAGTTCTCCCCTCTGAGCAAGAAAAACAAACTTTTGGAACAAAAACCCCTTCTGCGGCACTCAATCCAAACCCAATTAGGAAGCACTTCTGTTTATCAGAGCATTTCTCATCTGAACAAGACCAAGGGAAAGTGAAGGGAATGAAAAGAATAATCTGGGTTGGCAGAAATCAAGTAAAAAATACATTTGCTGTATGCTTTCAGGTGAAGGAAAGGTCCAAACGCGACAAAGCTTTGGAAAGGATGCTGAGGTTTTGACCAGGTCTCAATTCCAACCTATACAAAGGTATGTGCTTTTATTTTCTTCACAGTCTCAGACTCATAGAAGTAAAGTTAATTGGTGATAACACCCCGTATTTATATATTCTCATCTTCAAATGTACTAGCCCTGTGTTCTAAAAATTAGCTCTGGCAAATGAGCTTTGTTAGGACTTGTTCAGAATGTGAGCGGTCATAAAAGGCAGTTATTATCTGGATTCAGATCCTGGCTGCTTTCTGTCCGTGTGACCTTGGTCAGGTTTCTCAAGCCCTCTCTTCTATTTCCCTGTTTGTAAAACAGAAATAAGAATCTTTACTGAGAATGTTGACATAGGGACTAAAAGTAATAATATAACTCCTGGGCATTTATCCCAGAGAAATGAAGACTTAAGCTCACAAAAATACACACATGAAAATTATAGCTACTTTTTTTGTTGCCAAAAACTGGAAACCCAGATTTTATCTAACAAGGGGACGATTTAACAGGCTGTGATTCATCCATACTATGGAATTCTCTTCAGCAATAAGAAAGAATGAGCAGTGCCCTGGCTGGTGTGGCTCAATAGGTTGGGCGTCATCCTGTGCACTGAAAGGTTGCCAGTTCAATTCCCAGTCAAGCCACATGCCTGGGCTGAGGACTCGATCCCCGGTAGGGGGCATGTAGGCAGCAGCTGATCAATGTTCTGCTCTCATATCAATACTTCTCTCTCTTAAAAAAAACAAACAGCCGAAACTGGTTTGGCTCAGTGGATAGAGCGTCGGCCTGCGGACTGAAGGGTCCCGGGTTCGATTCCGGTCAAGGGCATGTACCTGGGTTGCAGGCACATCCCCAGTAGGAGGTGTGCAGGAGGTAGCTGATCGATGTGTCTCTCTCATCGATGTTTCTAACTCTCTATCTCTCTCCCTTCCTCTCTGTAAAAAAATCAATAAAATATATTAAAAAAAAACATTTATTTATTTATTTTTAAATATTTTGTTTCTTGTATATGCCCTGACTGGGGATCAAACCTACAACCTGGGTGTAGCGGGACAATGCTCTAGCTAACTGAGCTACGCGGCCAGGAAAAACAATGAACTATTGATACATGTGACAGCTTGGATAAATCTCCAGAGAATTCTGCTGAGTGGAAAAATCAATCCCCAAAAGTTATTTAAATGATTTCACTTATATAACATTTTTGAAATGACAAAATTATAGAAATAAAGAACAAATGAATTGTTTCCAGGAGTTAGGGAGGAGGTGGGTAGTGGGAGGGAAGTAGGCATGGCTATAAAAGGGCAACATTGGTGGTGAAAATGCCTGTCTTGATTGTATCGGTGTCCATATCTTGGTTGTGATATTGTTCTGTAGATTTTTTTAAAAATATATTTTATTGATTTTTTACAGAGAGGAAGGGAGAGAGATAGAGAGTTAGAAACATCGACGAGAGAGAAACATCGACCAGCTGCCTCCTGCACATCTCCTACTGGGGATGTGCCCGCAACCCAGGTACATGCCCCTGACCGGAATCGAACCTGGGACCCTTCAGTCCGCAGGGCAGGCCGACGCTCTATCCACTGAGCCAAACCGGTTTCGGCTGTTCTGTAGATTTGCAAGATGTTTCCATTGAGGGAAACTGGGTAAAGTGTATTTCTTAAAACTGCATGTGAATATAGTTATCTCAAAAGAAAGTTTAATTAAAAAATGAATAGATGTAAAGGGCCTAATACAATAACATTCACTTTACTTTTCCCCTCTCTGAGCCTTAGTTTCCTTATCTATAATAATTATAGCTAGTATTTCCTAAGCAGCCACCATATGCAGGTACTCTGTTTTGTCAAATTTAACTCATAGAACAACCCTCTGAGGTACACACTATTATCTCCATTTTGCCAGTAAGGAAAGCAAACTTCAGAGAGTTTAAGTATTTTTTCTCAGGTTGAACAGTTGGTGAGTGGCTATTTCAGTCAAGAGAAGCTAGATTTATGCTACATAACAATCCCCAGGTTTTAGTGGCTTAAAACAACGCACATTTATCATTTGCTCGTGCTCCTTGTCCGTCCTGGGATAGCCAGGAGTGTGCTGTGCTGTGTTCCCTTCTATCAGAGATGCAAGCTGAGGATAGGGTCCATCCTGTGCATCCTTAATTGATGAGGAGGCAAAGAGGGGACAGTGAATTGTGTAGTGTCCTTTAAAGTTTCTTCCCAAGAGTTACACACATCATTTTCACTTATATTTCACTGGTTAAAACAGGTCATGTGGCCATTTATGCAAATTAGGAGGGCCAAAAAGTGCTGGCCTACTGTGTGCTTGGAAGGAGAACAAATATTTTAGTGAACAGAATTAATAAAGACACAACTCAAAGTCAAAGTCTATGCTCTTTCCTTTGTACCATTGGCCCCACAGGATTGTTGCAAAGATTAAAAATGTGAAAACATGGAAGGATTTAGGTGGGTCCTGGCTTATAGTTTGTGTTCAACAAGTATTGAAATTGAATCCTAAATTCTGGTTCAAGTAGAAACAGGTCCAGTTTGTCTTCAGTATTCTTTTCTGGTAACTCTGTGCCTGGAAGCTATCTCACATGGTCAGGCCCCATGACGGTGCCCCTTGCTCCAGCCTCCATCTCCAGCAAAGTTCCTGTGCTCCATTGGTTTCCTCTGGAACTTGCTCACTGTCCTATAACATTATCAGCTGATTTCAGATGGGCTGACCCTTAGAGAATATTTATTCAGTCTCTAAGAGGAAACCGAGGCACACAGCAGGGCCCAGACTTGCCTGAGAACATGTGGCTAGCTGGTAGCAGAGCCAGGACCAGAGCCCACACTTCCCACTTCTGAGCCTAGTGCCCTTCTTGCTGCTTCTCACACTGGTCCCTTGTACCAACTTAGTGCACTCAGCTGACAGGCCATTCATATAATGTTCTCACTTTCTCTCTTACAGTCCTGAAGGTGAACAAGAGGAGACATTAAAGGAGTCACCCAAGGAACTGAAAGAGAAAGACATGTATGGCCACCAAAGGGCTGCCTAAGGATACTATGTAAAGTTTTCGTTTTAGGGAAATAGTATTTCCTTGTTTGTAAGAATCTACATTCTTCTCATTTTTTTGTGAGCCTGTTTCTTCTTTCACCAAGAAGATGTGATCTAAATTACTAGCATCTTGCAATCAAGGAAATACAGTGATAATAACAACTATGTGTTTCTACTTGAGGTATAAACCTATTTATATAAATGGATTAAATCTGGTTCCCACGCAAATATACTTTCATCTATGGACATAGTTTACTTTTAGTTGCTGAGATATATTTAAAGTTAGTATCTCTTTGTAAGATACTCTCCAATATCCTCTTTAAGATATATATAAGATATTCAAAGATATTCTCTAATTCTGGCCTGTTGCCAAATAAAGATTTTTGTCAGGAGCATCTTTATTTTTTAAAAATATATTTTGTTGATTTTTTACAGAGAGGAAGGGAGAGGGATAGAGAGTTAGAAACATCGATGAGAGAGAAACATCGATCAGCTGCCTCCTGCATACCCCCCACTGGGGATGTGCCCACAACCAAGGTACATGCCCTTGACTGGAATCGAACCTGTGACCCTTGAGTCTGCAGGCCGATGCTCTATCCACTGAACCAAACTAGTCAGGGCAAGAGCATCTTTAACTAGTTATCTACCACGTGTCCAAAATGGAAACCATCCCCCCACATGCCACAATATTTTGAATTTAACTGAAAAGATTAGTTTGCAATGAATACTATAAAAATAAATATATTACTCACAGTTCGGGTGTTCTTTAATATTTTCAGCTGAAAGTTCTCACGAAAAATGATTTTAAAGTTGGCCAGGGCTGCCACTTAGGGAAAACATTTTTTTTTATAGACACGCTTGGCGTGTGGGGAAGGTCTGCCATGTGCATCTACAGATGCTTATGGCGTACAATGGGTTAAAAAGTACCTCTCAGGAATATGTTGTTAGATTTTTCCAAACATCTCCCAATTATTGTGTGCTTTTAATTTTTTAGATCATTGACAGACATTCAAGACCTGTCTAGTATCTCCTATGAACAAGATGCTTCTTTTAAGGAAGTCTCATGCAAAACACCCAGAATAAACCATGCGCTTCCTAGTGTCAGCACTCCACTCAGCCCAGGTAATCTCTTGAAGGGAGGACAAGCTTTTGGGGGAGGGAGCGACAGCCCCTGCGCCATTGGCTCTGGAAGCCAGGCCTTGGGAGCAGACCTGGAAGGTGCTTTCTCGCAGCGCAGAGGTATTCTTTAGGGCCAGAGTTGAAGGGACAACCCCATGGGAGGCTGGGAAGGGTGGTGCTGGTGGTCATTAAGCAGCTGTAGGAGGTGTTTTTACTGTAGTGGGAGAGACATGCAAATGCAGAGACTGCTCTGTACCCCGAGCACTAGTGAATTTAGTACAAATACATTGCATTCTCTAGAGTTTGTAACTTCAAACAGTCCCTTGTGCTTAAACATGTATAGTTCTGAGCCCTGCAGCTGTCTATAGCCAGCACCAACATCCTCGTGTCCTAGTTCTCCCTCTATTTTGGTGACTAAGTTTGGAGACTGTTTATTTGTTTGTTTGTTTGTTTATATTTTTTGTTGATAATCCTCACCCAAGGATATTTTTTCCATTGATTTTGTTTTTAGTGAGAATGGAAGGGAAGGAGGGAAAGAGAGAGTGAGAGAGAGAGAGAGAGAGAAAGAGAGAGATTGGTTGCCTCCCGCACACACCTGACCTTGGCCAGGAACAAACCTGCCCAGGTGCCCTTGACAGGAACCGAACCCATGATCCTTCAGTGCGAGGGCTGATGTTCTCCCACTGAGCCACACCAGCCAGGGCAAGACTGTCATTTTTTATACTAGGAGGAGCTGAGTCTCAGATGAGTGATTATTTCGGTTACTAACATTTTGAAGGTTGCATGGTATAGGTATATGGTTGTGTGAGGTTTTCTGTTTTTGTTTTTAAATAATATAAAGGATTCAGACACTAACTACCCTCTTTTCTACAACAGAGTCAATTTCTTCATCTGATAGTCACTATAAAGACTGCCTTGAAAGCTTCACATTTCAGGATAAAACAGGGTCTACCTCGTGTTGGAGCTATCAGGAATCCACTTTGTCTGATAAATTTACAACTGTCCAGGAGAAAGTAAAGAGCCTAGAGTCCCTTTTTGCTTCCTCTGAAACTCTCCCTTCAAGACTGACTGATCACGTAAGTATGCCAGGTCTGCATTCCTATGGAGTCAGCCCAAAGGCCTCAATGGTCCAGAGTGCCATGCTTTCTCCAAATCCATTTTACAAAGAGAGCAAGAAGCCAGCAGGATCCTTTCCAGCTTCCCTGGGGCTCCTCCCTGAGACTGTATTGTAAGATAGACCCTGGGTTTTGTGCCTCCCTCCCCCATCCCCTGCCGCCTAGAGGTCATGTTTGGCAATTTCTCTAGGAGCCAAACTCTGCCATAGTTTTTGATGCTGCCTTCACCTGCATTATTTTTCTCTCTAATCATATCCTACCTACTTGAGGAGGTTTGAGTTGTTCTTGAAACCTCCTCTGTTTAGTTCCCTAAGAGTTGTGATTGATCTTTAGTCTTCTCTGAACTCCTGAACGAATAGTCTGTAGTGAAAACACTCAGTTGTATGCCACCTTCTTCTCTCCTCCTTCATATTTTGCACGTGTAGTCTTTTCAAGAAAACGACAAGTTTCTTCCTTGGTGCTGTGCATTGAGAACCTGTCGCTCTATCCCTTTGCAATGTAACGTTGCCGGTTCTGCCACCTCCAGGCCTCTGACATGTGAATGAAACCCTCTTGAGTTCTCCAAACCATTATCACCCCAACTGGCATATGGAGCAGTTCCTGCTGAGCGCTGCTTCCCAGAATCGAGTAATAAAATAGTTATGTTTATTCACTAAAAAACAAAACAAAACAAAAAGAACCTGTTGACTCGCCATCCTATAGTAGATTGATTATTGGCTTTGGCCCTCGGTGAGAAACCAACTATTACCTTCTTTGGGCATTTGATTCACAAAAGGTCTCAGTCTGAAGTAGGGCAATAAAGAATTTTATGCTTTCGTTCATCAAACTGTTCATTGGGCAGGTTCTAAATGCCAGACACCTTGCCCAGCCCTCTTCAAGGCATCCAAATGTGAATATAAAAGGCCTAGTCCCTGCCCTGAAGGAGCTCACCACCTAGTGAGAAAGACTGTAACACAGAGGGAGTACTGAGTGCTGAGTGCTGCATAGGCAAGAGGGATAAGAAGGCTTCCTGGAGGAGGTGGCATTTGAATGAATTTGACTCAATCAACAAGCAACTGGTTTCTTCCACTGATGATACACAGCCTTAATGTTGGAAGTGGTTGAGCTGTATGGGCCTTTTTTGCTCAATATATGTGTTAATTACCATATTTATATCTTATAGAAAAGATCATCTACATTTACTAGGACTGGTTCCTCCAGAAGTGCTAAGGTACCTGACAAATCATCCCTTGCCATCCAGAAAAGGAGCCTGCCAAGAGGTACCCTGTTTAATATCAAAACACAAGTTTATAATAGAAAGGCAATTTAAGGGAGCCATAGTCTCATCTTTGATGCTACATTTTATTTTAACAAAAATATTATTTCCCCCCAATTATTAAAGTAAAACATACTCATTATAGAAAACGTGGAGAATAAAGAAGAGCTTAAAAAAGAAACACATTGAATTCTACCACCAACACTATTTTGGTACATATCTTTTCTATATTTTTAGAAATATACAAAAAAACCCCACATATTTTTAGCATAGTTGAGATTATATATTACATCAGTTCTAGCCAGCTTTTTTTTTTGATGATATATTTTGAGGATTTCTCCTCTTCAGTAAAAATTATTTGTAAATATGTTTAATGGATGCATAGTAGTCCATTCTACATATGCTGCGTAACTATGTCCTTATGTTGAAGGACTGTGCAAAAATCTGTATCTGCACCTTGGCTCCTTTCCTTGGGAAAGCTTAGAGGACAGTTCCAGTGTGTTAACAGCTCTTAGACAGGCATGTTGCCTTTGCCACATTAATGTTTTTTTAAAACATGGAACACTTCACAAATTTGCATGTCATCCTTTTGCAGGGGCCATGCTAATCTTCTCTGTATCGTTCCAGTTTTATTATCTATTACTAGTGGCCCTGCGCACAAATCCGTGCACGAGTAGCTCGCTGCCCCGCCCTCATGTAGCTCTCCCCCACTCATAGCTCACTGCTCTTCCCTCCTGTAGCTCTCTGCCGCCACTTGTAGCTCGCTGCCCCGCCCTCCTGCTGATCGGTTGTTACGCATCACAGCGTAATGACCATTTGCATATTACCTCTTTATTATATAGGATTTTTATTATTATTTTTAATCCTCACCCGAGGATATTTTTTCCATTGATTTTTAGACAGAGTGGAAGGGAAAGGGAGAGACAGAGAGAAAGACCAATGTGAGAAAGACACATTGATTGGTTGCCACTCGCATGCCCAGGAGCCTGCAACTGAGGTACGTGCCCTTGACTGAAATCAAACCCGGGACTGTTCAGTCCACAGGATGATGCTCTATCCACTGAGCCAAACTGGCTAGAGGCTTATTGTTATTATTTTTAAATTTTTATTGATTCCAGAGAGGAAGCAAGAGGGAGAAAGATAGAAACATCAATGATGAGTGAGAATCATTGATTGGCTGCCTCTTGCATACCCCACACTGGGGATCAAGTTAGATGCCCTGACCTCCTGGTTCATAGGTCGATGCTCAACTGAGCCACACTGGCCAGACTGTATCGTTCCAATTTTAGTATACGTGCTGCCGAAGCGAGCACTGCCACATTAATTTTAATGTCTTGCATCTTTGGTACAACTCTTAGAATCTCCTTCTGGGGGATAAGGATTTTGTGGATTATGCTGAGAGGGTGTGGTTGATGTTATAATTGAGCACTTAGGGGAAGGCCCAAAGTATGATTGCTTCTGTGTGCCCTGGCCTCATAATCTATAGAGAAATCTGTCTACTTTGTGTTTTGTTCCTTTTGACTGGTCCAGAGCCTCTCTCTATATCCCTTTATCAGCCCTGTTCCGGACTGTGCTCCCAGCCTCTCAGTAAGAATTTGTACTTCACCTACCCCAAATATCCTTGGGGAATGAGGGGCTCAGATTAAGCAGTACTGGGATAGGGGTAACATAGGAAAGGATTCGGAGTAAAAGGGGGAGTAAAGCCATTCACATGTTAGGAGGTGTCAACTAGGCCTGTTATTGTAAGAGGCCTTTTCTCCGCCTTAGTTTGTTTCACATTGGGAAATCCTAAATCAAATCCATGTGGGAGCCTAGAAAATCCACTTTAGGTCCAGGAGAATGTTAAGTCATTTCCCCTTTTATCTTTTTAAAGAACTAATAGAAGCCATCTCGCAGCATCACATTGACAAGCTACCACCTCCATCTCAGGAGCTACTTGATGAAATTGGTAAGGGATGCTCAATACAGAATGTCGGTGGCCCTGTTAGCTGTGGTCACTGACCGCAATATGGTTCCTTGCCTTGGGAGTGAGCTAAGTGCAGAAGGCCCTATGACTGTACAGAATTCAGGAAGGGGCAGTTTTTAAACCAATGGACCTCGGATTTCTGCCGAAGCCTGGCCAGGATAACTGGCCTGTGTCATTTTGTTTCTTACAGGGTCCCTGGTAATGATTCTAGTAGTAAGAGAAAATAACAACGTTCATGTGGTTTATTATGATGAACTTCTGTTATTAAAGGAATTGTTATCTCCTTTTCTAACCAACCCAGACATATCTTGGAGGCCTGATGTCTGGTTACTGAATCCAAGACACCCTGTTCTTTTAGTTCAGCCATTAGCAGGAGGTATTGAAGGTATTGGCATTGTGGATGAATCACTTTCCTGAGGGCAGAGAAGTCAGTGGCACAAGACCTAATGTGACCAGAATTTTCCATTTCAGGAAGAGACTGAGCAATACCAGTTCAGTTATAATTGTAGCTGATTGGCTGGCCTTTCCCAGCTGAGTAGGTGCTGGACGTAAATGCTATAGAGACATTTGGGGCAGGTGGTTTGCTTCCCCAGAAAAGACCCGGCTGCTCTTTTCTTGACAGCCTGGCCCACCAGCCTCACCCTCAGAGGACACATCTTGTGAGACCTCTGATGGTTCAATTCTTAGGATGGGGCCTCTAGAAATTTTCCTGAGGGGTACCTCTTGGTTTTCAGGGCCTCAGAGGTTTTGTGTGTCTGGATACAGGAAGAGGAAGGTGAATGAGGACTTACCTGGTCTGACTCAACCGAAAGCTACTGTCTATGTTGTCACAAGCCCAAGCCCCATTGGCCTGATGAACTTGGGTGGAGTCAGTCAGAGCTGCCAAAACCTGCCTTAAGGTCTCCTTCTGTAGTCGTAGGTCCTTCTTGCCTACTGCACCTCTCCGCTGATGCCACAGGGTCATACAGGTCACAGGACTTGGGGCCGTTTTCTCAGGGCACCACCCCCACGGTCTGCTTTGGAACTCCCTAGGGAGTCCTTGCAAAGTCCTCTTCTCCAGTTGCCCTTTTAAAAAATATATATATATTTTTATTGATTTCAGAGAAGAAGGGAGAGGGAGAAAGATAGAAACATCAATGATTAGAGAGAATCATTGATCAGTTGCCTCCTGCACGCCCCACACTGTGGACTGAGCCCGCAACCCGGGTATGTTCCCTAACCAGGAATTGAACTGTGAACTCCTGGTCAGTGCTCAACCACTGAGCCAGGCCAGCCTGGCCAGTTGGCTCTTCCTTTTTTTTTCTTTTTTTTTTCTTTTTTGGTCTTTTTGTTAATCCTCACCCTGGGATATTTTTTTATTGATCTTTTAGAGAGAGTGGAAGAGAGAGGGAAAGACAGAAACATCAATATGAGGGAAACCCATTGATTGGTTGCCTCCTGCACGAGCCCCAACCAGGGCCTGGACCAGGAAGGATCCTGCAACCAATGTATGTGCCCTTGACCGGAATTGAATCCGGGACCCTTTGCTCTGCAGGCCGACGCTCTATCCACTGAGCCAAACCAGCCAAGCCATGCTCTTCTTAATACAAAAGAACTGCTGCTTGTGAGTAGATAGAGGTCACCATACACCCTACAGGGTGTCATCTGTGCCTTGGTCCTGGCATAAGCAGTATTTGTAGGCTCCTTTGAGGTTTGACTTGAGTGAAACTTTCCTCTGGGTTCTGCTGTCTTCTCTCTTCAGTCACCACGCGGAGTCCCCCGTTTCAGCAGCTGTCACCAGGTCTCTTCCCAGGCTCCAGCCTCATGGCACTGCTGAGTCCCAGGGCACTGTGTGCAGCCCTCCCTCATGTTGCTCACAGGACTGATCTGGGCCAGGTTTCTAGGTGATGTCTGTACTTGGAGATGGGTCAGTAATTTTCCAGAAAGAAAAAGGGCAGAGGGCATTGGGTAGTTTCTCCTAATAATGGGTGCTCTCAGCTGGTTATATACATCATCACTCTGTTGTTCCCCCTCAGGAGTGACCAGAAGCTGATACCTGTGCTTTTGGAGCGCCCACATCCAAAGCCCTGGGCTTCTGGCAAGGGCATAAAGGGGAGGTGCTTTAGAATCCTAGGGGATCCTTAAGATCAACAAAGGACTACTTTAATAAGGATAAAATGAGCTTTTTATTTCAAATTATATTGAATGATCTTGTGAGGCCCCATGATACCCAGGAGCTACCAGGTAGGGCCTGTAACTGACCTTCAGGAAGGGTGAGACCTGTTTCTGCACACAGCAGGGCCGTGTGGTGAGCGAGCCCTGGGCTCCTGTCTGTGCTGCCTCCCAGCTGTCACTGCTCTGCTCTGGGAGCACTTGGAGGAGACGAAACACCTAACAGATGCAAGGCAGTGTGCTGAGCTTAGCAGATGCTTGTCTTGGTCTAGTGAGCAATTCTTTAGGAACTGGAAATTATATTCTTTGCTTTCTGTCTTTCCCATTAACTAGGTAAAAATATAGTCCAATAGGGATGGGGGAAATTATGGGTTGCTCTGATTCTGTTACAAACTGTTTGAGAGATTAGAAAATGGAGATTAAGAGCATAAACCTTAGAGCTAGACTGCCTGGGTTTAAATTCCATTTCCTCCTCTTACTCTCTGTGATTCTAGATAAATTCCTCCTTAACCCTTTTCTACTTCCATTTCCACATCTGTTAAACAGGAATAACAATGTGATCAATCTCATAGGGTTGTTGTGAGAATTAACTGCAAACATTGATCTTGACTTAATGATAGTTAGAAACCGTACCTGCCACATAGGGCTCTAGAAATCTTTCCTATCATCATCGGTTTTATTTTTATTGTTGTGTGGGATTGAAAGTCCTCATGCAGTGGTTTCCAGGCACCAGAATCACCTGGTTAAAGTACAGATTGCTGGACCCCACATGAGTTTCTGATTCAGTGGGTCTGGAATGAGGCCCAGAATTTGCATATGTAATGAGTTCTCAGGTTTACTGTGGCTGGTCTGAGGACCACCCTTTGAAAACCACTGCCCTAGAGAATGGTGTGACATGCAAAGAAGAAATAAGTTGCCTTCTGCTTTTGTATTGGACAGAGCACTTGAAGAGGCAGCAGGCCTCATCCGCAGTGTTGGGTGAGGACCCAGCAAATCCTCTGGGCGTTACTGCAAAAGGTAAGCCAACTACCCAGATGTTTCTCATCAGGTTCTTGCTGTGGTGCTGCCCTTGGCAGTACAGTGGTACATTTGGGAGAGTGGACCTTGGGGTTAGGCATAACCACCTTGATTCTGACTCCACTGCTTTTGTATGGCAAACTGTTTAATGTCTCTGAACCTCAGTCATCCTCACCTGTAAAATGGGGATGATCATTCCTACTCCATGATGTACATAATAGTTTCATACACAGTGCCTGGTACATTGTAAGACACTGAACAAATGTTAGTTCCCTTCCCTTCATAGGACAGCTGGCAAGATGGAACAAGATGGCATGTGTAGAGTGCCTGGCATACATTAAAGGGCACTACCCTTCCCCACCCAAATATTTTCCCTGGGGCTCCAACCTAGAAACATCTCGCAAGTGAGAACAGGGTGGCCCTCAAGAAAATCTGTGCGATTTGTTTTCAGGGTCTCTTCCTTCCTCTTTTATGTTCCCTTTCTTTCCTCTGTCTCTCTTGAGCCCTGGCACAAGCAGGGTTTCCTGTAGCTTCACCTGGCACTGAAGAGCTCCCAGGACCCCTGCGGCAGCTGCTGTGGAGACAGGCACCCTGCAGACTGCCACCTGGCACCTGCTCTCCTGGGGAAGAAGGAACTAGTGCTTTGCAGACGACAGGGGCCACTGATTAGCCCTAAGTTTTTAAAGCACTCCATCTAAGGCAGTCTTTTTGAATTATTGTTTTTTTGTTGTTCAAATAAAGTGAAGTTTTTCAACTGTTTTTAGATCAAAGTCATTTAGAAGAACAAGAAACTAGCAGTACAAAAGAAGATAGCAGTGTGCTTTGGACCCAAGAAACTCAGGGTCTAGAAGAGGACACAGAAAGGTAACATAAAAAGCTGGACTTTTGAAAGGATTTAAAATACTGTATTAGTTTTTGTTCTGCTATTGACAATTAAGAAGAAGGGGGGAAATACTCTTTTTTCATACTATCCCAATAGCCCCTATTCCTAAAATGTTAAAAAATTTTTAATTGTCATAGAATACACATAACATAAAATGTTTAAGTTCACTGGTGTTAATTATATTCACATTGTTGTGCAACCAATCTCCAGAACTTTTCCATGTTGCAAAACTGAAACTCTATACCCATTAAACAACTCCTCATATCCCTCTCCCCTCAGTCCCTAGCAACCACCATTCCACTTTCTGTTTCTATGACTTGGTGGACTTTTGATGACCTTGTATAAGTGAAATGATGCAGTACTTGTCTTTTTGTAACTAACTTATTTCACTTAGCATAATGTTCTCAAGATCCATTCATGTCGCATGTGTCAGAATTTTCTTACTTTTTAAGGCTTAATTCCATTGTACTAGTATGTTTATGTGTATGTGTATTGGATTTTGTTTATTCTTTCATTTGTTAGTGGACACTGGTTGCTTCCACCTTTTGACTATTGTGAATAATGCTGCTATGAACATAGGTATACAAGTATCTCTTCAAGGCACCCTGCTTTCGATTCTTTTGGACATATTCTGACGTGGGGTTGCTGGATCGTATGGTAAATCTATTTTTAATTTTTTGAGGAAATACCAGACTGTTTTCCACAGCAGCTGCACCATTTTACACTCCCACTGACAGTGCACAAGGGTTTCAGTTTCTTCACATTCTTGCCAATACTTATTATTTTCTGTTTTCTTTTGTTGTTTTTTTATAGTAGCCATCCTAAAGGATATGAGGTGATAACTCATTGTGGTTTTGATTTGCATTTTCCTTATCATTAGTGATGTTGAGTATTTTTTTCAAATGTGTTTGATGCCCATTTGTATATGTTCTTTGAAGAAATACCTATTTGACTCCTTTGCCCATTTTTTAATGGTTTTTTTTTCTTGTCAAGTTTTTTGTGTTTTTGTTTGTTTTTTACTTCATTTTGCAAGGCAAACACAGGTTTCAGCTTCTTTCAAGACATTTTACTTAAAGCATTGGAAGAGAATTGTTAGATCTTTCTAGCCAACTACGAGGAAACGGGGCAGTCACCTAGACAATGCAGTGTGAAAAACACAAGGTTGCCTTAAGAAACCCGATTCTCCCCTGATTCAGAGCTCTCCTCTAACTTGTGTTGTAAGGTAAACCACTGCAGTTCATCTCCTTTGCCTCCTGACTTCTCTTGCCTTGTCCTGCCATTCAGGGCAAGATGAGTAAGACACTCTTTGGGCACAAAGTTGAGGAGTGCTATTTTAATGCAATATTTTTTAAAAAAATAGCAAGTAATACAAAAAAGAATCCATGATGAATAAAATATCTGAATTTTAAGGAAAGACAGGATCTGAATCTGCCTTTGCACCACTTGCTTCATCCTAATCCTGGTCCTGTGAGTCCTTAAGGTAGCCTTGCAGAATTCTTTCAGCTGCAATGATAGAAAACCCCACTATTGTGCTTAAGTGAGTTTGTCTCACATGACAAGAGGCCCACAGGTTGGTAGGGCATCAAAGGATGGTTCTTTTGATCTTCCTGGTGTGCCATCTGTAGCAACAGCATAGCATGCTGGCCTTTATTTTCAGGCTAGTCACCTCCTGGTTGCGTGACCCCTGTCCACAGACCAGGCAGAGATAAGAGAGTGGGGCAAAGGAATATTCTAGATGACTTGGTCTCTTTTTATTTGGGAAGCAAAATCTTTCCCAGAAGCCCTTCCCAGCAGATGCCCACTATATATCATTGGCCAAATGGGATGCGTGACCATCTTCACTTACAAGGGAGAATGCAATTTGAGCCTTAACTTTTTAGCTGCTGTAGAAGAAGAAGGCAAGGGAGAAGAGTGATAGAGCTTTTCGATAGTGAATCCTGTTTTTGTCACATTCTTCAAGGGTAAAATCATTCTCTATAAGGAAGGAAAAGAGAGGGACCTGGAAGGGAAGGTCTGTGAAGTGGAGGAGGAGACAATAGCCCCTGGGACCTTTGAGGAAGTGGGGAAAGGTTTTTGGGAGAGACAGAGAAGAAAAAGGGGAAAAGAGGAGGGAGATAAATATATTTTTTTAAGTTTTAGAAATATAGTATTTTGATCATAATGTATGATGTAACTCTAGTCCTTCCATCTCCCCAAAACATCCCCAGTAATATCCATGTCATTATTCAAGGCAAAATGTAATGAGTTCTCAGGTTTACTGTGGCTGGTCTGAGGACCACCACAGTGGAGTAGTTCAGGAAGGCAGAGGTACATTTGATTACATAAAGTCACATGATTAAAAGCTAGCTACTGTTATTGTTGTCTCTTCCTTTTCCAAAAGGGCTGGCTGTGCTGGACACAGAGAGATGCCCACAGATGCTCCGTCATCTCAGTCCTCGGCACCAAGCCAGAGTGGAAGCTATTTTTCAGATGGGTGGGACTTTACTGACCTTCTGAAAACACACTCTGCATCATTTAGTCCCAGAGGCAGTTCTTAATTTAAAAAACTTATAGAAATGAAGGTACAGTTCTAGCCTCAGGTGGAAATTGACTTAATGATCAAGGAATGAGCGGGGGTGGGGGGAGACAATGAGGGGATAAGGACACATATGTAATACCTTAATCAATCAATAAATAAGTAAAGAATTGAGGCAGTCTGGCATCAGACTTTGGAAGGTATTGATCTCCTGGGTGCTGAAGCTTTTTGTCAAGAGGCTTAAAGGAGGATTTTGTGCACATTTAAATCGGGTCTAGGTGACCTCTACAACTCCACAGACAATCTCAGTGAGCTCTCATTTTCTTGTATGTGTAATGAAAGCACAAGTTTGAAGGTCCTTTCGCACTGTAAAGTGCTATGGCTCCTTCTGGAGGAGACAGGAAATGACTGTTGTCTCAATTCTCTTCACTTGCCCTTGGATAGAGCTCACTCTTCTCTCGATGAGGACCTGGAAAGATGGCTACAGCCACCTGAGGACATCACAGTGCTACAGGATCTCCCCAAGGGCTCTGCAAGGTTATTTACTGTTCTCCATCAGGGGATCGTTTTCTTCTTTCTCTGGAAGAGGGACTAGATTTTAGTTTTTAAAAAACATCTTGCCTTTTTGAGGAATGAATGTCTGGTGATGGCATTACATTGCTGTAGATAAGCCAGCCCTGACTCCTGTCTGCCCATCTTCCTCCAAACACCCATAGTACTCAAGATATTGATTAACAGATGGATATCAGTATAGAGAGAGGCCTCTACGATTGCTATATCTTGGCCCTGTCACTTTCAACATTTTCATCAGTTGTTTGAATTAAATAAAAAAGGCATGCTTATCAGACTTTTAGATAATACAAGTCTAAAATGAATACAAATGTGATAGGTGATAGACTATGGATTCAAAATGGTCTTGACAGGTGGAAATGTTAGATTTCTCTAAAGATGAAGCTGAGCATTTGCATCCAAAATTATAGAATGTGAGAGATCTGACCTAATGTGGAATTTTTTTTGGAAGATCCTACTCACTGTAATCTCATTGAAAGCAGGAAGTGTGTCATTTATTTACTTACAGAGAGAGAGAGGGAGAGGGAGAGGGGGAAGGGGGGAAAGAAAGAGAGAGTGAGTCTTATTTTTACATGCCCAGTATTTAGCAGGCATTTTGAGATAGTAAGAATTCAAGAAGTTCTTATTGAAGAAGGCATGGACAGCAACTCCATGAGGCCTCAGTTTGATGCAGTTGCTAAAAAGGTCAATGAAAAATAAAAATAAAAAGGTCAATACAGAAAAATAAAAGTAAAAAGGTCAATACAGCATTCATGATGAGTAGACAGAAATGTATTGACCAGAACAAAGTCATGCCTCACACTGGCATGACACAGAGTAGGGCTCCTTTCTGGGCATCACATTTTAAAAGGGACACTCACAAATAGAAGAGGATGGCCATTGAACAGTCAGGTCTGGAAACCTTGTCATATGAGAACAGCTGAAGGAGCTGGGGAGGCCGGCCTGAGAAGAGCAGATGGAGCGGAGAATTTGATAGCTCCCCTCAAATACCTGAAATATCGCAAAGTAGAGAGTCAGCTTACTCGCTTCTGCCTCAAAGGACAGAGCTAGTGACTAGAAACTGCAGTGTAAGGGGGTTTTATTCAGTAAAACACAAACCTCCTCATAGCCATAGCTATTTGGCAGAGAAAACAGATGCCTTCACACTTACTTCAACAACAGGCCCTTCCCCTCAAGCACAGGCTGGGTGACTGTTAGTTTAGTTTCAGAGGCATTTGGACAGAGGTAGAAGCTAACCTGAAGGCCTGCTATGGACTCTAGAGCCCATGATTCTATTAGTGATGAGAGGTTAGGAGGAAAAAGTCCTTCTCACCCTACCGGGCTTTATTTTCCTCTCTCATTTACATATTTGTTTTGAATATCCACCAAATGAAAACAGAAGCGAAATATCTGAACAGTGCCAGTTTGGTTCAGCCAGCATCTGTGGTGCACCAACCTCCATCCTAGCGCTGTGCCTAAGGGCTGGGTGCAGAGGGATGTCTCTGCCCTTAAGAGCTTATAGTTGAATGGGAGAGATGTTTTTTGCTTACTAGTTTGATAAATGTGGTCTTAAATTGTTAGATACTTTAATTAGATATTTCAATTCAGAGAGTTTCAGGAAATGAAGGTGAGGTAATGAAGTGCTGGCTGTAAAAGAATACCAACTGCAACATAAGTGAAATGATTTTTTTTCTTTGGGACAATATAGCCCTGTGATTGAGAGCAGAGTCTGAGGCAGACCAGCTCTAGGGCTTACTAGGCATGTAATTTAACTTTTGTGCCTCAGTTTCCTTATCACTTAATGAGGCACATATAGTTGTGATGAGAATTGAGTTAATATATATTATAGCCCTTGAACCGATGTCTGGCCTATAGGGTACACTCCATTAGCGCTAGCTATTATTATGTTTCTTTTGGAGTATAGTCCTGTTCCCTTGGCTATTGTGTATATGTTTTGATACGGAAAATCATTGTTATTAAAGGGAGACAGATACCAAGGATCAAGAAGTTGGTGAAAAGAAGAGGAAAGTGGAAGAAGGCATGAAACCAGAGAGGACATCAGAGAGCTTTCTAGGGGCTTCTAAAGAAGGTATGTATGAATGAATAATCATTTACAGTGTAGCTGGGAATCCTTGGGCTTTGATGCACATCAAAGTTATTTAGAAATGTTTTCCAGTTGCTATACGTAATTCTCATACACATTTCCCCCATAGTTCAGCCCAGGATTTCTGTTCATTGCTAATCATGTCTTCATCACAAAACAGCAACAACATCCAATTTCATTTCTAAAGCAAGCCTTTGGCCAGTCTCATCATCCTTATCTTGCACATTGTCTGGAAAGATGTTTTGCTCCTAACTGTCTAGTACCTTCAAAAGAGTTCTAAATTTAGCTCACACACAGGCTGCAGAATCCAATAAGAAATCATAAATTGTGTCATTTAAATGGAGTCTACAGTAATGTGAAAGGTATAAATTAACCTTAATATCAAAACAATTTGATAGGGCTTTAAAATGCCATTCACAAATGATGCCTGCCTATATTTAAGTTCCTTCTACTCAGGAAGTTGGAGACATTAACTCTTTCAGATCAGGTATCCCTTTCATCCTTCTCCAGTCCATTTGCATTCTGCTCTCCCTGCCCTGCTTTGTGCTCCAGGATGCTGACCCTGCACCTCCTGGGATTCCTGGCCAGCTGTCTTCCCGGTGGCCAGTGGGAGGCACCAGCATATCAGAGGGCAGGAGAGCAGTTGGGGTATTACTTCCCCTGCCTGTCTAATTCAGCACCTCATCTCTGCCTAGAAGTGGTGTCCCTCCACAAACACAGCCCATTCTTCCCAGTTCCAGCTCTCACTGGGTTCCAGTAACCATCCTGCCCTACCTCCACCCTCCAGTTCTTTCAGATTAGCGATAATGGCTTCCCACTGCTGCTAGTCACTGGATGCCTTGCCATCCCTTTTTTGCTCCCTCAACTCTGACTACATCTCTCTAAGTAATCACTTCAGTGAAGGTCCTGGGATTGCATTCTGTTGTTTTCAGGACCCTAACTGGGACAGAGCCCAGCGTGTGTGAGCATTGAGCTAGTGTTCAATTCACTGAGAGTATAATACAGAGGCTTTGTGAATTAGCATCATAGTGTCCATAGCTATGACAGGGAACTGCACAATGTTAGAAGAGAAAACCAATGAACTATTTTTAGAAAGAATCTAGGTAAAACAGTTCACCTTAAAATAGAGAGGGTACTAATGTGACTTCTGAATACTAGTACCCTTTGACCTAGCAAGTAATCAGGTTGTTTTTTCTTCCTCCTATATTTCATCAAGAGGAACTGAAATCTTGTTTTGGGAAGCGACTGAGTTGGTCAGAACCATCCAGGTAATGAGATACCAGATGTTTGTAGGTCAGAGTTCATTATTTCTAAACAACATGGGCAGACTTTAAACATTTATCAGCATCTTAATAAACATTAGTGACAAAGACTTGAATTCAAAGTTGTTCAATTTTTAAAACATTAATGTTTATACTTAAAACATAAGGTAAAACGAACACTAACTTTGGTGAAGTAATCGGTAGAATTAGCAGAACAGTTTTAGATGGAGGGAGTCCAGAAGATGCTGCTATCAGTTGCTTTGCAGTCATTTTGCATTTGCATGATACCCTAGTTGAGCATATCTCCTTTGATTATAAAAATTATGTTATTAACCAATGTTACTCCAGTAAATTAAACAATATATTTTTAGTGATTTCAGAGTGGAAAGGAGAAGGAGAGAGATAGCAACATCAATGATAAGATAGAATCACTGATTGGCTGCTTCCCACACCCCCTACCCCCATCAGGGATCAAGCCCACAACCAGGGCATGTGCCCTAACTGGGAATCAAACCATGGCTTCCTGGTTCATAGTTCGACACTTAACCACTGAGCCACACTGGCCAGGTCAATAAATTTAATACAAAATTTTTTTTAACTAAAAGAAATAAAAATTCCTTTCCCTTAAATTCAGCTGAATAGAAAGAGGCTGTTTTTTGTGTCTTTTAAAAATGTACACATCAACTCAAAACTCCCTTCTTTGTTTTTTTTAAAAAACACACACAGGATAATCGTACTGGATCAGAGTGACTTGTCAGACTGACCAGAACCGGATCATAGATGGACTCCTGGTCCGAGTTTAAGCACCTGCTTGTGAGCTCCCTTCTCCCTGGTCTGCTTCAGTCACCTTTAGAGTAATGGATCCCTAATTCACACTTTGTTCAGCTGCCACGATAGACATGAAGACTTTGGTCCTATCTGTTTATAGCACATGTAACCATTTGTTTTTGTTTCTGTTTTTCAGAGATATATTTTGAGCTTTTATTTTAGCACAGCAGTTGTAATCATTTGTTTTCAGTTAGATATCTGAAAAGTGAAAGGTAGTGTTGTTGACTGTAAAAATCTCTCATTGTGTTCAGAATGGCTTTGGTTTTATTGACATAGATTTTTGAAAACTTGTACTTCTGTTAGGTAATAAAATGTTTACTTTTAATAGCAGTTAGCTTTTAGCTGTGTAAGATGTGTCTATTTTAATTATTGGGAGAGAAACCACCACAGCAGAAAGGAAGAAGAAAAATTATCTATTTTCAGATTATATGAGCTTGTATGTAGAAAACCCTAAGTATTCCACAAAAAACCTGTTAGACTAAATGAGTTCAGCAAAGTAGCAGGATACAAAGGCAATACACAAAAATCAGTTGCATTTTCATGAACAATGAACAACCTGAAAGGAAAGTACAAAAACAACATTTACAAAGCATCCAATAATAATAAAATACTTATTAATTTAACCAAAAAGATGAAACATTTATACTATGAAAACTACAAAACATTGCTGGAAGAAATTAAAGATGACATAAATGAAAACACATCCCATATTTATATAATGGAAGACTTAATATTTTTAAAATGTCAGTACTACCCAAAGTGATCTACAGATTCAATATCAAAATCCCAATCCTAAAATTCCTATGAAAGTTTAGTGGACCCTGGATAGCCAAAATAATCTTGCAAAGGAAGAACAAAACTGGAGGACTCAGATTTCCTGGTAGCAAAACTATAGTAATAAAAACAATACGATATTGGCATAAGAACAGACCTGTAGATCGACACAATAGAAGAGAATCCAGAAATAACCCTTTCACATGTGGCCAAGTGATTTTTGACAAGGGTACCAAGACCTTGGGGAAAGGACCATATTTTAAACAATTGGTGCTAGGAAAACTGGGTGTCCACATGCAAAGAATGAAATTGGACCCTTATCTAACACCACGTACAAAAATTAACTCAAAATGGAACAAGGACCTACACGTAAGACCAAAAACAATAAAACTCTTAAATAAAACAGGATGAAAACTTTATGGCATTGGATTTGGCAATGATTTCTTGGATATGACACCAAAGGCACAGGCAACAAAAGAAAAAGTAGATATGTTGCACTTCATGAAAATTTAAAATTTCACTATCCACAGAATAAAAAGGCAACCCATAGAATGGGAGAAAATTTCAAATTGCAAATCGACCCATGAACCAAGAGGTTGCTGGTTCAATTCCTGGTTAGAACACATGCCCGGATCATGGGCTCCATCCCCAGTAGGGGGCATGCAGGAGGCAACTGACCAATGATGTTTCTATCTATTCTCTCTCCTTTCCTCTCTAAAAATCAATAAAAACATATTTTTTAAAAAAATATTTGAAAACCACATATCTGAACCCCAAACAAAAGGAATCCAAAGAGGACCACACCAAGACACATCATAATTAAAATGCCAAGAGCAAAAGACAAAGAGAGAATCTTAAAAGCAGCAAGAGAAAGAAACTCAGTTACCTACAAGGGAATACCCATACGACTGTCAGCTGATTTCTCAACAGAAACTTTGCAGGCCAGAAGGGAGTGGCAAGAAATATTCAAAGTGCTGAATACCAAGAACCTACAACCAAGATTACTTTATCCAGCAAAGCTATCATTCAGAATTGAAGGTCAGATAAAGAGCTTCACAGATAAGGAAAAGCTAAAGGAGTTCATCACCACCAAACCAGTATTATATGAAATGCTGAAAGGTATCCTTTAAGAAGAGGAAGAAGAAGAAAAAGGTAAAGATACAAATTATGAACAACAAATATGCATCTATCAACAAGTGAACCTAAGAATCAAGTGAATAAATAATCTGATGTACAGAATGAACTGGTGATTAAAATAGAATCAGGGACATAGAAAGGGAATGGACTGATTATTCTTGGGGGGGACAGGGGTGTGGGAGATGCGGGAAGAGACTGGACAAAAATCGTGCACCGATGGATGAGGACAGTGGGTGGGGAGTGAGAGCGGAGGGTGGGGTGGGAACTGGGAGGAGGGGAGTTATGGGGGGAAAAATGAGGAACAAATGGTAATAATCTGAACATTAAAGATTTTGTTTAAAAAAAGGAAAACAAGAAAAAGAAAGGGGCATATCTGATGTAGGAATTAATCAGAAAGACATAGAGAACTCCTAAAACTCAACAAATACACATTATAGTGT
>NW_005871206.1:2635531-2638222 GCF_000147115.1 Myotis lucifugus | reverse complement strand
ATTAAGTCCCTTCCCCATCTGCCATGATATGAGCAAGTGCCTACTACTCCATCCAGCGGGATATTCTTAATTTAATCCTAAGTCCTCTTCAAAATCAAGAAATGTTCGCATTCGTTGTATGGTAAATTCTTATATGTGTCTAAGCCTTCTCAAACAGACGCTTCTGTGGAGAGGCTCCGTGATGGTTCTTGCGCATACCATACTCCGCACAGCGGTCTGCTCCAACATCTCTCTGTAGGTGGGGAAGATAGCTCTCCCCATCCCACCAGGCGTGTAGTGGGACACAATTATCAAGCGGACGGGCATTGTGTAAAAACAAGCCAGTGGGGGGGGGTAGTTGGGGGTGACCAGGCCGGCAGGGGGGCAGTTAGGTGTGACCAGGCTGGCAGAGGGGGGCAGTTGGGGGTGACCAGGCTGGCAGGGGAGGCAGTTAAGGGCGATCAGGCCAACACACAGAGGCAGTGAGGGGCAATCAGGCCAGCAGGAGTGGGGGCAGTTAGGGGCGACCAGGCAGGCAGGCGAGCGATTAGGAGCCAGCAGTCCTGGATTGTGAAAGGGATGTCTGACTGCCGGTGTAAGCCTGATCCCTGAGACCATGAGGGGTCCTGGATTGGAGAGGGTGCAGGCTGGGCTGAGGGGACCCCTTCCTCGTGCATGAGTTTCATGCACCAGGCCTCTAGTAAATTAATAAGAACAATCTTTACTTCAACCTGGTTTACCTGTAGTATCTTCAAAATATCTGACTTATAAAGGTTCTCCTACTTTTATCCTTTTCTATTTAAAAAAAAAATATATATATATATATAGTGACTAGCCTAATGTTTTACATTCTAAGGTTTTGTATCAGTAGCTCAAAGTTTCTCAATCTATTGAGATCCCCACTACCTAAAAATGTGTGGTTGTTGTTTCATCTTTGTCTCTAGACTGAATTTAAAGATCCAGAAACAGTGAATCTGCCCATATCAGAACTGTGATGACCCTTCAGAGTCAATAGGGAAACAGATGTTGGATATGGTAGGGTCTGTGTCAGAGAGAGAGAGAGACAGACAAAGACACAAAGAGAAACTTGTGAAAGGGAAAGATGACTCTTGCTTATCCAAAATGGATATTCAAGTTGGAAAGTCACTCTTCAAATAAAGAAAGAACCAGAGGTCCAGCGGATCAGGATAGCTAAGAGAAGGATCGTGAGAAAGGGCACTAGCATTGTGCAATGCCCACCTACCAGACAGTGGTTTCTAGATGAAGAAACCAAGGCTCAGGCAAGCCAAGTAACTTGTGCACAAGTAGCCACTTATGACTGAAACCAATGAATAACTCCAAATCCCTTCTGCAAATCCTACCCTTACTCCTGAGCCAAGAATGTGAGAATTTATGACCTTGAATTTTTACCCCTGGGTCAACCAAACCACCCACAAAACCTGGAAAAGGTTGTCCTCTATATTTTTTACTTGTATACAGTGTAGTTCCAAACCAAACTGGGACAAATTTGGACCTTGCACCTAATTAAGACTGGGGCTAACACAGCATGATTGATTGAATAGCCTTGCCTTGGATGAGTCTCTGGGAATTTATGGAATCTCAGGAGAGTAGGGGAGGGCATGGTGCTTTCCTATACACCAGGAAATCCTGATTTTGCTAAGAATTTAGTCAAAGCCTTGCTGATGTCAACTCCAAAGACATCGAGTTTCCTTGCAGTCACTGCTTGAGATTCGCTGGAAAATTGTGGCTGTTTGCCAGGATGTTTAATAGGAAGCTCCTTCCTTTGTGACATCACCAGGCAGGTAGCTAAGGGGACTTGTTTGAGACACTCTTAGAACAACAGCCACTTTTGTGGGAATGCAAGAACAGCTTTTAAAACTGAGGGTACATATTCAGGCTTCATTAGGATCCTGAATTCAAGCCAGCCGGTAAAATATGGGTTCTACCCAGAGAGGCACCACCTATCAAATGGTCAAGACCAATAAAACTGGGACTAAGGTAATAGTTTCAACACAGAAAGGGGCTGAGATAACTAGCAAAACCCCTCATCAGGGACGTGGGTCCATTGCTGCCTCAACCCATCGAAGTGCTGTAATCACCATGAGCCCTCCTATCCATCGAAGATCAGAACCGGGGCATTCCATCATTCCCAGAGATGATCATCGCTTTAGCCTCCCAGAAAGCAGCTTCACTGGAGCACCCATCTCTAGAGGAACTGAGAGCCGATCAAAATCAGACGCATATCACCATTCCTCTCTTCACCAAAAGATCCAGCAAACTCAGCCATCATCTTCCTATGCTGTTCCTGTGCAGCGGACTAGTAGTCCTCACAAAGAGGAATCCCCACGAAAAAGGGCTGAGAGCAAGGGCGGGCAGGACATGAATCGTTACTCGACCACAAATGTCAAATCCTCTCGCCGGTTGAGTTTTGTAGACCAGAAGGATAATATACAAATCTTACCAGAAGACCCACCCTCCAAGGTCCAGAACCCACAAGGGGTCAGAGTTCCCCGTAGGCCTTTGGTTTGCCCAAAGGATGAAGCAGTCCAAACTGAGCCCACCCGAAAGAGTATGACTTCTACTGTGAACAGATCTCCAAGGAAAGCCTCCAGCCCGGAACGCAGCTCTAGCCGCCCCTCTGCAGACCCTCGGGCAGCTCAGAGGAGGATCCCTGACCAGGAGTCTGAAACGAATTATTACAGCCGCACCTAT
>NW_005871206.1:2623536-2634299 GCF_000147115.1 Myotis lucifugus | reverse complement strand
CACCATATACTCAGGAGTACAGCCAGCGAGCAGTTCACCACGTGACACCTCGGACAGTGTCTGAGAGCCCCCACAAATCTCCTGAGCCTGTCAGTAAGCAGCATACCCCAAAACCCTCAGAAAATGTCTACATGTCCCCAGCACCCTCCCCAAGTCACTCTGCTCATGCAAAAGTGGAACTGACCCCTCGGCCCCTACCCCCTCGGTCCTTACCTAAATATGGGCCTGACTGCTCATGGTGGCCCTTACTCAATCCTGACATTGAAATGCCTCAAAGCCGGCCAACAACACCTGATTTGGAGCCTAAATCCCCGCTTCCTGCAGACTATTCATTGTCCTTTTTTGAAATGGACTCAAGCCCTTTCTGTGACGATCTGCTGCTCCAGCGAGAGAAGGCAAGTCCATCACCACCACCAGCACCAGCAACATCACCACCACCACCACCACCACCACTACAATCCGCAACGGAGCCTCCAAGCTGGGCACCATTGAGGGAAGTGCCACAGGCTCCCAAGCACATCTCCAAACAACCCATTCAAAGGTTTAGTGCTTTCTTCTTGGGTATGTGAAGAAGCAGACTGCCCAGGTGCAACCCCGATTTAGTGAGTGGGACATGGCAGGGAAGGCCCCCTCTTCATTCTGGGCCTTAGAGCTACCCTCCTGCCAGTGCCAAAGCTAGACCCATCCTTGAGCCCATTGCTCCATTCCTTCCCCGCCAGCTTCTCTGAGTTCCAAGCTAATGACATCGATGACGATGCTTGGGTCGGCGTCAGGCATTGACTCTTCCAGGCAACGCGCTTAACCTTTCAATGGAAGGTAGTAGAGAGTGGTTTGCAGGGTGGGGAAGCTGCTTCCTGAGAGTGGACATGAAGTACTGAGCTGGGGTGAGGGCTGGTAAGAGCTAGTAAAGAGGATAAGGTCCTCTAGTACATACTCTGGAAACAAAGGTGAGGCACCGATGAGCCTTCCAAGAGGGGCAAGGCATTAACAGTGGCACAGAGGCTGGGAGAAAAGGGAGAGGGAGAGTGGGAGTGTGACATTTAGCCCTAGACAAGAGGAGCTTCTTGGAGAGCTCCTTCTTCTTGGAAAAATGTGGAGCTAGAAAGGGAGATGTGAAGTAGTGAGGGGCAGGGAGTGTGCATCCCACAGAGAGAGAGAGAGAAAAAAAACATACCAATCTCTGTTACTTTCAGATGTCTCTGAGGAAATGTACAATCGTGTCATCTGGTGGCTAAAAGGTCTGTGCTTTTCCCTCCCATGGTTCATTGTGGGGGTGTGGGAGGCTGGAGGACGGGTGGGTGGGTAGCCTTGATGTATGTACAGAGCTAGGTCTGTTAGGACATGGTGCATGCTGGGGCTTTGACTTGAAGGAACAGAGGAACTTCTTATCTTGCCACCATTAGTTATTCCTTTGGGACTTGGAACCTTTTTCATGTTCAAGAGTTTCCTTATAATGGGAAGTAGTCACTGGAGAATAGCAGGCATGGAGAACAGTGTAAGCCCATGGCCTTGCAGCTTAGCTGATGTTACCTATCATTCGATAAAGAAACAAACCCCCCAAAAATCAACTTGCCTGCTTCACAGTCTAACTCAGGGCTGACCCCACACTGATTCAGGTTGGGGGTCTCCTCATGTGTGTCTCTGGTTCCTCAGAACCCTATTCACACCCCTATTCCAGGGCCTGGGAGGTCCTTATTGGCTGCTGCCCAGAAGGATCTCCAGGGATGTCTGGGTTTCGCCTTGAGGGGTCAGTGGGTCCTACAGCCAACTTTAAAGTCCTAAGAGAAGTGCCTTTAGGGCCTGTGACCCTCCTGACTCCCCTTGTATCTTGACTTCTGTGGTGGGAGGAAACGTAAGGACCAGCCCTTAAACGTGAATCTTAGTGGCAAGGAGTTTCTGCTACAGGGATTGTGGTCCAAAATATGCTCCAGCCCCATGAGCATGAGGGAGGCCAGGGCTCTGAATCAGGAAGTTCCTAGGGAAGAGAGAGCCCTGGGAATGCAGTGCAATACCAACCAGCATGAACCCTCAGCAGAGAAGGGCAGCCCTGCCTCACAGCAAAGCTCCGTGAAGGAAAGGTTTAGTAGAGTATGGATTCTGGAGTCATATTCCTGGGCTTGAGCCCCGTGTCTACTATTTTCTTTTTTTAATCTTGATTGTTGAAAGTATTATATATGTCCCCTTTCCCCCCATTAACCTCTTCCCCTCCCTCCCAACAACTATTTTCTAACTACGACATTGGGTAAGTATTTGACCTCTCTAATCATTCCTTTCCCCCATCTGTTAATGGGAACAATGGCTTCCTTTTAGAGTTCTTATGAAGACTGACCAAGCTATGACATGTAAAACACTTAGTGTGGTATGGTGCCTGGCAATGGTGAGCACTCAGCAAATGCTAGCTGTTGTCATTTGGGCCACTTGCACTAGGAGGGGACTTGGGCCAGGTAATGGCCGAGTCCACCGCACATCTTCAGTAAAATTCTCTTTTTCCCTTCCTGTTGGCACTCTCTGATTTCCATTTGCTGCCCACTGGGAATGCCTGGCCTCTACATCTCCATTATGACAGATGAGGAGGTAAGAATGCCCCTAGGAAGTTACTTTTGGTAACTTCCTGTGCTCTCCCTACCCAAGTCCCTGTCTTACCCTCTAATGAAAGCTGCTCCCTATTGTTGGGCAGGTGTTAGCTGCACAAGGGCACCTGGCAGAGCAGGCAAGTGGGGGCTAAAATCTAGCCTGCGTTCCACTTGCCAAGTTGTGCTCCTCCAGGGCTGCGTCTCGCCAAAGGAGAATTTGCAGCCCTGGAGAGAAAGGTAGAAACCTGCTGGCAAGTGATGAATCCTGCCAAGCGTCCTGTGGGAAGGCTGGGAAGCCATAGGTTGAATTGGTCCCTACTTGGCTCTCCCCTCTCCAGCCTAGGGCACTCCAGAAAGGGGACGCTTTTCTGGGTTACACACTATTTGAGTCCTCACCTTGGAGAGCCACAAGGTGAACTCTGCTCTCAGCAGCCCTGTGTCCTGAATTTGGCAGTGTCCTGATTTCATAGTGCATTGCTCCCCTAAGTACTTTAGTTCTTCTTGGCCCATGTTTGATAAGATAGTCCAAGCTCTTCTTACCTCCATTCTCTCTCATCTCTCTCTCTTCCCCAAAGCCTAGCATGGCCTCTAATGGGTCTCATCTATGGGCTAGCCCAGGATGGACAGTTGACTACTACATATGAAGAACAAGTGGGGGGAGGGGCAGGACAGCCTGAGCTCAGATAACGGAACAGCTGCAGCGGAGGTGCCAGAAATGTGGCTGCCACCCCCTCTGCCATGGCTTCTTATCCAGCCCTGCTCCCTGAGCTCAGCTGTGGGTGGGAGCAGCTACTTTTAGAGATTATTTCAATGCAAGACAGTAAATCCTTCTCTTCCTCCCTTTCTCTCTCCCTTCCTTCCACAAACAATTTTTATTCAGATGCCTAGCACTCTTCTAGGCACTATTGGGGGAAGCGTTGAAGCCCCATAGCACACACATTCTTTGGCCTTGAAGAACTTACCATCTGGATGGGGAGATAAGAGGTGGACAGGAAACAACAATATGAAATAGTCTGCACTCAAATGTCTAAGTCAATGCAACAGACTTAATAGAGGCTCTTGGATGGTCTTAGGAGAGAGGGAGTGAGCGGGGAATTGGATGGGGTCAGGTTTCCCCCCTCCTTCCCAAAGTCAGGGGTGGGGGCAGTATCTCGACAAGCTAACCCCTTGCTCACCCCTTGATGCAGATCTATACCTTTGGGAAGGGGTATTTCCTCTATTTCAGGATATGATGTTTTTGATTGAGCAAGTTCCTCCCTATTCTGCCCCATCTTGTTTTAGTTTAGGAAGTCAAATGCCTTGGCAGCAGGACAGCTCCTTCCCAAAATAGCTCTTATCCTGTCTGGATAATTGCAGCTCTCGAGCCCTGTGCAGTAGCAGAGCTGCTCCCCAGAAGCTGGGAAGAGAAGACGCGCAGGCAGCTAGGCCTGCCAGTCTTCCTGGCTCTCTGGGAGTGGAGTGGCATGGAGGTGGGCCAGGTACTGTGCTCACAAAGTGAGAGAGCTAGGTCTTCCCCAGCCTGCCCCTGAAGCTGCAGGGCCACAGGCGGTCCTGTCGGATGGAGACTCTGTGGTGCTGGTGTCCAAGGCTCTGTTTACTCTGATCTGGGAATGGTTGACGGTAGAGTCTGGTCCAGATTCCATTCCCAGCCAGGAATTCTCTCATGGCCCAGCCACAGCGCCTGGCCTGGCTCGTGGACTGCAGCATGTCTATTTCTGAGCTTTACAGGGTCTGCAGCTGGGAATGGAGCACGATTCAGCCCATCTCTCTGTGTCAGTTTCCTTCCAAACTCCTCAAGACCCTCCTGTCTAAGGGGTGGGGTGGACAGATGTTTCTCATCCTTGGATTGGGACATTAGGGGCTGGAATCTTCCCAGAGGTGATTATGCTGGACTGAGGGACACATTCCTGATAGTTTTTGTTTTTTAAGTATATTTTTATTGGTTTCAGAGAGGAAGGAAGAGGGAGAGAGAGAGAGAGATAGAGACATCAATGATGAGAGAGAATCATTGATTGGTTGCCTCCTGCACACCCCCTACTGGGGATCAAGCCCAAAACCCAGACATGTGCCCTTGACTGGAATAGAACCCGAGACCCTTCAATCCGCAGGCCATCGCTCTATCCACTAAGTCAAACCGGCTAGGGCCTGATGGTTTTTTTGTTTGTTAGTTGTTGTTTTTCATAGCAGAACTAGCCAAAGCTCAACAGGAAGGTCCTTAGGGTGCCCTATGGGGTCAAGTGGGAGCTGTCTTCTCACACAGCTCTGGGGAATTCTATGGGAATAAAATAGCACTTGATGGGATGGGGGCTACCCTGGCCTCGAGAGCCTGTGTCCTCAAGCCCACCTAACCTACTTGCCCTTTGGATATGACTTCCCAGGCTGTCAGTGGACAAGGTGTTTTACCTCCCCTGCTATATCTATCAATTATGCAAGAAACCACTCTGGAAAATAGGCCAGAAACTAGAGGAGGCCGTCTCAGTGATACCTAAGGCAGACTTCAGTATCTTCAGGGTGACATGTCACTTAGCCCCTGGGAGATGGGACAGCCAGGTTCCTGTTGGCTCCTGAGCCACGGGGATGATTTGCTCATGTAGATTTCCTAGACAAAATTCCAGAGCCCAGGAGGAACACAGAGAGGCTCTGCATTCATGGGGATGTTAAACAGAATCCTAGGGTATGAGCTGTCAGAAAGGAACCCTGGAGCCCTAGCTGGTTTGGCTCAGTGGATAGAGTGTCGGCTTGCAGACTGAAGGGTCCTGGGTTCCATTCCAGTCAAAGGCATATGCCTGCATCGTGGGCTCGATCCCCAGTTGGTGTGCAGGAGGCAGCCAATTGATGATTCTCTCTTATCATTGATGTTCCTATCTCTCTCCCTCTTCCTTCCTCTCTGAAATCAATAAACATTTTTTTTTAAAAGAAAGGAAACCTGGAACCATCTCTCCCACTTTTCTTATTTTCTCTTGCTTTGTACAGAGACTGGTAGTTGAGAGGAAAGGGAATTGTTAAAAGAATGAAGCAGAGATGCTAGAAATGGGACAGGGCACCTCAGGAGGCATTTCATAGCAGCTTGACCCTCACCGCATGGCTTCTTTTCCTGTCAGATGGTACCTCGTTCAAGTGCAGAGCAGGATAGGAGGCTGATGATCTCTAGCCCAGACTTGCTATTTTGGGGACAGGCTAAGTTGACCAACTCATCAGGGTTTACCCAGGACTTTCCTAATTCCATGGAAAGTGCTGCATCCTGAGAACTCCCTCAGCCCTGGGCAAACTGGGGCAACTGGTCACCCCAGGACAGGCTGGGATGCACCCGGAAGTTCAGGGCAGAGGGATACTGTCCTGCTGGTCGCCTGAGACCTGGGCAGATTGCGACCTCTGCCTATAAAATGGGGGCGGGAAATGCTATGCCTCCTCCTCAGGCTTGATGGCAGAACTGAGGCCAGAATCCCTTGGTTTTCTGTTCTGCCCAGAAGTCCCACATAGGGAAGAAGCTGCCACATCCACTGTGGGCTTTCTGGTGTATTTCCAGAAGCTACTCGCTTCTCTGCCTGGAACCCATCTCCTATGCCTTTCTGTCGGAGAAGTCTCATAATATTTTTTTCTTCTTCAAGTAAAAGAAGAAACGGGAGGTGGGGTGCTGGCTAGATTAGGGAGCTTGGTTTCCGAGGGCAGAGTGCATACGTGGGTGAGGAAGCCAATCTATAACCCAGAAGCCACCCTGACAGCTGCTCAGCCAGAGGAAGGCTGTCCTGAGTGACAGAAATGACCATGTCCCTTCGCCCTTCTCTGCTCAGCTGCCTTTGGCCCAGCTGCCACGAAGGCAGAAGCACAAGACAGCTGCACCTTGGGGGCTGAATGGAGGCCTGGAGGAGGGGGACAGTTCCTGAGAGAAGTCAGGCTCTGACACTGTAGGTGGGAAGACTGGGCCAGCCAAGGTCATTTCCTTGGCACGCCCACCATAGGCAAAGTCACTGGGCTCCCGGAGTCCCCACAGTGGCTGTTTTTGGGAATTCTGCTCAGTGAGTCTGAAACCCAGACCTGTTTTCTAAAGATGGAGCTAGCTAAAGAGGCGGCTAGCTGGAGAAGCTGACCCCACAGTTGGTGGCAGCATGGTCATTCCCATGTCACTTCAGCCTAAGAATCTCCTCCCATCGCTCTACATATACCTGCATATGTCTACTCCTTGGGAGGAAAGGCACTTGAAATGTCGCAGTTGACAGTTCTGCTTCGGTACCAATAATTTTCTCGTTAGCCGAGATATTGGCTACCACTCGTTTTAGTGATTATTCCATCCTAAATGGGTTACCTTTGTGAACCTTCAGAGCACCCCTATGAGGTGAACGTTTTTCTCCCTCTTTTGTGAAGAAACAGAGGCTCAGAGCTGGCTCATCAAAGCTGGGAGCACTTTAGGGAGCATCCTGCCTCAGGGATTCAGATAGGGTGGAGAAACCCTCCTTCTGTAGCCATGTCTTCCATACCAATATTTCAGCAGCGCCTTTAGAGATCAAGAACGGTGAAGGGAAAGATTTTAGTGGGGCTAACATCGATGTCTTCGCATGTGAACTCGGAGGCTGGGGGCGTGAGCTGGTGAGCAGCCAGAATGAAGGGCAGGTTATGGGGTCAAAAAAGTCCGATTTTGTCTGTGCTCCAAAATCAGAGTGGAAAACTAATTAATGAATTATTTCAGTCAGTGCATATTGATCAGACATCTCCTGGGGGCAGAAGCCTGGTCACTCACCCAGGCAGATATCAGAAGTAAAAAGAAGTTAAAATAGAGGACACATTCCCTGTCCTTGAGGGACTTGTGGTTAATTTGGGAGAGAAAAGTATACAGATGGGTCACTTGAAAGGGTGTGAACATCAAAGAACAAAACAAAGTCCAGCGAAATCAGTGAGCAGTTTCTGGCCTGGAGGCACTTGGAGGGTAAAGGTAAGGGGGAGGGCAAGTTTCAGCTCAGTTTCAGAAGTCAGGCTCTGATGCTGTAGGTGGGAAGACTGGGCCAGCCAAGGTCATTTCCTTGGCACGCCCACCAACAGGCAAAGTCACTGGGCTCCCGGAGTGACCTTGGCAACTCACTGCCCAAATATGGAAAGGCAGTTGTCAGAATGAGTGAGTTTTTGGCCACAGGAGGAATTCAAGTGGAGGGTGGGAGGTCAGGGGGTCCTTGAAGGGAGTCTTACTCCAGCGGGTAGTGGCATTGGGAGGGATGTGAGTCCCTTCTACCCCTGAGCTCCCGTGCCCTGCCCTGCCATCGAGAGGATGTTGGAAGGGCCCACTGGCTGGCTTCTAGCATCCTGCCAGCTAGCTCTAGAACTACAACCATTCAGCAGGTGCCAGGAAACACAGTGCTCCCTGGCCTTGCCACCCACATCTCACACCTGCCCTAGGATCATGGGACAGGAGAAGCAGTAGGGGGACAAGTAGGACTTAGTATTTTGGTTTCTTGCCTTTGCACAGACCTTGCTGGGCAGACTGGCTAAGGTTTCGTTGAAAGACACCACCCAATGATAGCCTTTTGGCCCCACCAGGGCTCTCTGACTATGTCATCAGTGACTCATCACCTCTGAGGGAAGGGAACTACAATTAGTTCTTATTCCACGTAAGGGAAACGTGGTCTTCGTTAGGCAGACCAGAAATCCTGATTTCCAGTGGCACTCACTCTTTATTCTTGGCTTTGAACCTGGGCCCTAGCTTGGCCCAAGTGTAGCATTCTTGTTTAGCTCTGTGGTCCATAACCTTCGCTGATGGGTGAGCAGGCAAGGTCCAGTGGAGGGAGCCAGAAGGTTTTCCATATAGACATGTCCATCTGACCTGAGCAGAGGGAACCCAGGACAGCAGGCTGGAGCTGTGGTTGTTGGTCTGAGTTTCCCAGAAGAGTCACCCTCTGTGCCAAACTAAGTGTCCCCACCCCAGCAGTGCCTGGGAAATCGTGCTCTTGGTAAGGATTGCACCTGGTGGGATGTTGGATTTCAAGGAGAACCAGAGCTCCAAGAGCCAAGGGGCACTGAGGCAAGGTTGGCTGGGCCACCTGATGATTGAAGGTGGGGAAGAGTGCTCAGTGGTCAGTGACTCACACAAGAGCAGCTATATCTTAGTTCTGCTTCTGATCAGGTGTCAGACTATACCTGTACCAACAGAGATGGAGTTGGGGGGAGTCCGGTCCTCTCTTTCAATGCGGGGAACAAAGGCCCAGGGAGGAGTAGGGACTTTCAGGCAGTTCAATAATCATCAAAGCTGGCATGGGGACTTATGCCCAGACCAAGTTCTCTCAGATCCCTGAATGCTGCCGGGTTAGCATGTGGGTTCCATGTACACATGGAACAGCTCAAAGTCTGTCTTCAGCTTTAATTTTACCCAACATGCCTCAGGTCGGGCCTGTGGTGCAGTGATGACAAACAGACTGACCATCAAGACCCCAAGAACCTTGGCTTAGAGATGAGTTCCATGGTCCCTGGTGTCTCTTAGGGCCTCACTTCCCTCAAAGCAAGATGGCTCCAGCGTGCCTCAGGACACACAGGGCTCTGTGGGGCGTGGGCAGCAGGTGCCAGCATGGAGCTGAGGATGAGCTCGCAGAGCAGCCTTCTGAGATGTGTCTGTGTTCACACTTGGGCTGAAGCTGGGCTGGAGGAAGGAGGGATGTTATGATTGTAGAAAAAAAAGGCTTTGTGATGGGGCCTTTCTCCCCTGGGCCCAGCACCCCCAGCGCAGGCCACACAGACTGCTGGTGGCGCACCCCAGAGGTATCCTTGTGAGTGCCTGCATGAGGACCAGTGGCCTCCAGCTAGTTCCCAATAGTGGGGCTTTGTGTAGCCCAAGTTTGACATCCGGTCTGACGGCAGCAGCTGCTGCTTCTGCAGACTTCCAACAGCCTTTGGTTTCTTTCTTTATGTCTTTGTTTTCCTGAGTACAGCTTCAGATCTCCCGATCTACCCTGGGGCAGGAGACTTTCTCATTGTCTCACTGGAGCCAAGCTGCTGACTCTTAGCCTAGTTTAATCCCCTCATTTTCAGGTGTGGAAATTGAGGCCCAGAGAGGTGAAACGGGGTCACCCAGCTGGAAAGGTTCCTCTGCATGAACTGATTTCTTTAAGCATCAACCACCCCTTCCATCCTGCCGCCCACTCATGCCACGTATCCGATACCATCTCCAACAGCAGCCCTATTTTCTGAGCCTGATCTTACCTGCCTATCCAGGCTCCCCTCTCTCCTCTGATGAGTTTTAACTGACCCCAGCCATGCCACAGATGATACTGAAATAAAGTAGGCAGGCCTCTGGCGCTCCTACCAATCGAGAGGGCCATGCCTATGGGCTTCCGTTTTGTCCCAAGTGGATTCAGGCCAGTCAGCCTGCTGTCAGGAAGGGCTCTTGGGAGTCAGGGACAGGCATTCCTCTGGAAACTTCCACCCAAGCTTGACCAGCTCAGACCGGTATTAGCTCAGGAAATCCCCACCAACTCGCCACCCCCTAAGCATCTTCTTTCCCCTGACTGCCGCTGACCCTCTGAGCCTCTAATGCCTCTAAGGCTCCTAGGGCATCTGTCCCCACGCTCCTCACCTGCTTGCCCAGCCTGCCTGGGGGCGGGGAGGGGGCTCTCCTGGGGCTCCCTGCTTTCCTCAGCCCCCGGGCAAGCCCCAAAGACCACTCCGCCTCTCCCTCCCTCCTTCCAGCTGATGATCCCTGGATAATTTATGCAGCAAATCCTCTTTAATCTTTAATCTAGGGTCCTGCACAAAGGGACCCGTCTCCTCTTCACAGCTTGGGTGGAGGTGGAGCACGTCTGCCATTCCACCGTAGGAGGTGTGAGGGGGTGTGGATAAGCAGTAACTTGGACATAAGTCAGATTCACATCCTGAAAACCGTGAGGACTGGGAGGAGGGGGGATTAGGAGTTTCTCTCCAACTCATGGGGCAAACCCCCCTCTCCTTCCCAAGGCGTCTCCTGGGGATGCCAGGTGGGCCCTTTCTTTTTCTTTGGGGTCTGGCTCAAGCGCCGATGGTGATGCGCTGCCCCAAGAGGCCACTCCTTAGGGGCTGAGTAAGGCAGCGCCAGGTGACAGCGCAGCACTGTCCTGAGCGCCTCTCCGCACCCGGCGCCTCTGGTGGTCGCGGGCTGCAAGGCTCGCCCCGGGGCTGGCAGCCGCCGGTCCAGCGTGCGCCCTCACTCCCTACCCATCCGCGGAAGTGCAGACCCCG
>NW_005871206.1:2616931-2623072 GCF_000147115.1 Myotis lucifugus | reverse complement strand
CCCCGGGGTGCTGCCCGTGTTCTTGGACGAAGGGGTGGGTCCGTGGTGGGGTTTGGGGCGCGCCGGCTGATAAGCGCGTGCTTTGCCGGGGAGGGCGCGGCAGCGATGAGCCGAGGTGAGCGTCCCCGCCCTTGCTGGGGTCAGCTATTACCTGGGTGACCCCTCCTCACCCGGCTTTCCTAGGCTCGGGGCCAGCACCAACTTCCTCTGGAAAACACACAGAGGAGGCCCACAGACAGTTCCTGCCTCTTCAAGAGGGATGAGGAGCCTCTTGGGCCCTCCTTCCACAGCCTGGCAAGGGCGGCATTGAGCCCTCTGCCCCACAGGGCCCTCCGCCAGAGACTCCTCCTCGGTGGGATCAGCTGTATCCCTTTACTTCTGAGAGAGAAACCAAGGGAAAGCTTCCTCCTGCAGCATCCTGCACCCTCCCTCTCCCTTCCAAACCAGGTCCCTCTGCAGTGGTGGGGGGTGGGAGGAACTCATTCCTGCCACCTGCCTGTAGTGGGAGGAGAAACAGTAGCCCAGCCAGCCTCCCTGGAGGCCCCCAGGTGGGAAGTTTGGATGTTTGGCCCGCTCTTCTCCTGCCACTGTTGCCAGAGCCTGCCACAAGCACCCTATGCCAGGTGTCAGGGCCTCAGGCCCGGTGCCAGCTTCTCCTCGCAGTCTGGAAGCCCCCCCCCCCACCCCGCCCCCCTTTGCCTTCTGCCTTGGGAGGCACAGGCTGTTTACAGCGGGAGGAGATCTGTGACCAGCCTGTGGGGCAGGATGTTGGCTGTGGGCAGCCTCCAGAAGGGAGCTTCCTGGGCCCCAGGGAATCAGAAGTTTCTGGGTCTGGAAAGGCCACCCTTTTGGGCTCTTGTCTCTCAAGCTGTGTCCAGGCTGAGGCCCAAGTCTTGGCCAGGAAGTCTTGGTGACCCTGTGACTTTCCCCCACAGGGGGGTTCCTGGGAGAGGCCAAGTGGTGTCTGTCTTTATCCCTGCCTCCATCCTTCTCCCCACATGGGGACAGACAGACTGGACAGACGGATGGTTCCGGAGATGGAAGCCTGGGGGAGCACTGATTGTCCCCAGTGCCAAGTGCAGCAGAAGCCAAGAGGGGCTTTTTCCGCCACACACTAAGTTCAGTTCAGCTGAGGTCTTGGTGCTTTCAACTTGGCTGAGGCCACCCTGTTCCTCCCTAATTAAAGACACCCCCCCTCACAGTCCTCAGCCTCACGCCCCTGACCTCAAGCCAGCCCAGTCCTCAGACTGACCGGTTCATGTCCAACCAGCCTCCTCTGTGAGGGTCTCTTTTTGAAAGGAGATCAGTGGGGAGAACTCTCCAGCCAGGAGCCCCAGGGGGTTTAATTTGCATGTCCTGGAGGCCAACATTAATAACCATCCTGAGGTTTCTGATGCACCTTCTCTCCTCAGGTTCAAAGCAGTCTGAGGTATCTCACCCAGGAGTGCTTTCTCTCCCTAGCCTTCCTGGGAGTCAAGGAAGGGCCATTCACAATTGGATATTAAGGCCCTGAAATTAAAACACTGTTCAAAATCACAAAGGGTGTTTCTGGCCAAACCAGAAACACTGGACTCCTGACTCCTACTCAAGTGCTCTATCTGCACACTCCCAGCCAGGCCCCTCAATTTGTCTCCCACCTAATTGTCAACTTTAAAACCACTGGGATGCCAGCCTCCTGTTGGCCTGAACTCATGCCCCTCAGAGACCAAGTGCTAGCAGCTGCCCCACTGCCTCTCTGCCAGTGATGAAGGGACACTTGTCCCCAAGGGCATCTTTAGGTGGGAGGAGCCCTTCTGGGGCTCTCTGCAGGGGAATCTAGGCGCAGATTTCTGAAGATAGTGGGGTTTTCTGCTGGAAAAACACAAAGGGACTCTTGGGAAGAAAACTGGATCCACTTCCATGAGACCCTATGGCCAGGGGATTGTAGGACATCCCACCCTACTTCAGCACGGCTTAAAGTTAGGATGAGAGAGAGAGATTGGATTCTGGGAGTGGGGTCTCCTGGATAGCCAGCCCCGTGTACATCTGGGCCAGGTCACCTTGGGGGGATAGCTCACGACCCTCTGAACAGGTCTCGGTGCCCTTGGAGGTTAACAGGAGAGGTCAAGTAGATCAAGAACCTGTGCTGCAGACAGACTTTGGAGGCTGGTGCTGTGCCCACCAGGGTAGGCAGCCGGCAGGCATCCTGGGGCAGCCAATCAGAGGAGGAGGGAACTGCAGAGAAACCCAGTGATCCTGCTGCAGCTGAGCTGTCCTTGGAGGGTGGGAGCCAAGGGAAAGGGAGGACGAGGGGGTGGGGAAGGACATTCCACAGGCTTTTTTGGCCCCTGACAGAGACAGGGGGGTTACATAGAAAGGGAAAGGAGCAAGCCAGGGCACAGGATTACAACAAGAGCGTCAAGACCAGGCTGTGTCTGTGTGTGAGGAACTTTGCCTGAGGGATACAATTAGACCTAGAGCTTGCCGACAGGGAGTCCGAAGCGTGGGACATGGACCGTTCAATGGGATGTCAAGGCAGCTCTGTCCCTGAGGACAGGACTGAAGCTGGGGTAAGGTGCTGTTCTGGGAGATGGGTGGGCCTGACCCGTCTTCCCCCTGCCTTGTCTGGGATTGGGGCTCCAAGTCAGAAAATGATATTTGGTCATTGGCAGAGCTGGGGGTGGGGAAGGACAGGCAGGAGTGGGGGACCCTGGTGTCCTGACTCCTTGTCTAGAGCCTGTGGGCCCCTCCATGCTGACGAGCAGCCAGGGGTGGCAGGGAGAATGGTGCTGGGTCCCTGCAGGCTCTGCTGGGAGAGAGTGGGGTGGAGGGGGGGTCTCCATCGGTGCCTTCCCTCTCTCTTCCTTGCTCAGCAGCCTGTGGAGATCAGGGGAGCATAGTCCTCTCTCCCCCTTCATCTGATGCCCAGCCAACTGCTGGGCCACTGCGAGGTTGTACAAGGGGCAGGATTTCCTGGAATTCCCCAGACTTTTTAGCTGTCAGCAAACAAGACCTGCTTCTCCTCCCCCCTGCCTCTAGCCCCAGCCCTTCTCTAGTGCCTTATAACTCATCATCCATCCAAGCTGGGAGACTTTTGAGAGTGGAAAGGGGCACAATTAATCACTGGGCAACAAACATAAACTGGATCCTATAAATAATAGGGGCGAGAAAAGCCTATAAGGTCAGGCTTTGCCTCAGGACAGCCTCTTCTGGTCAGTAAGCCCCCACATGCTGGTTCACGTTTCAGGCTAAAGGGCCTCTTTTCCTCCCTGATCCGGGTGAGCCCTGGAGACTATGGCTACAGGCAGGTGTGGGGACTTTGGAGCCTGGAAGTCGCTCTGAGGGGATTTTCCCTCTAGCCTCCCTATCTCAACCCCTTCCCCCTGGCACAAACCTAGCGGTGTGTGAGTCGGCCCCCTCAGTTTTTCCCCTTGTAAAATGGGGACCTGCAGGGAGACTGTGGCCATCTTACCTCCTCCAACCCTGGCTGGGATGCCACAGTGGTCCAGGGTAGCCCCCACTGGCATGGCCATCCCTTTGTCCTTGAGTCAGCCTCTGAAGCCGGCCCTTGTCCATTGTCTCGGGTGGCACGTGGCTATTGTAAGGCAGAGCTGAGCCCAGCACTGCCAGGCACCCCACAAAGGGCGCTGTCCCCCAAAGGAGAGAGGAAGCTTTCGGGTCTAGAGCTGAGGTTGAGAGGGAGGGGAGCGGCCTCTCTTCTAAGCTGGAACTGGTCTCTACAGAGGAACCAGCCATTCTCTGCCCACCATCCCTGTGGTTCCCAGTTCAGGCCAGATCCCCTCGGCATTGCTGGGTAAAGCCCAGCTCCAGGCAGAGGAGACAAAGGGCAACTGAGGGGTGCTTCCCCCTAGATGTCCCTCACATTTGCAATCTGAGTGTCCTCCCATCCTACATCACCTGGTCCCTCCTAGACTCCCTCCACCCATACACAGCATCCACTGGCCGGTTTATCCTTCTCCCCTGGGGCCCAGGCCCAGGCTCTGGTGTGGTTCATTGTCTGGAATAAGAGGGAGTCAGGTCAGCTGTACTGAGCTCCGGGCAGTGAGCCCTGGGAGTGAGCACTCCCAGCGGAGTCTGCTTGTCAGTCCCAGAGCTCCCTGACCTGCAGTGGCAGGAGGCATGGAGCTCCCTGCTGGTTCTTGCAGCATGGCTGGCAGCTCCCTTCTCTCTTCCCTCCTGCCCTCTTGCCCCTGCCCCTCTGACTCTAGGCGCTCTCCTGGACTCCCGTGCCACAGTCTCCTCTCAGCTCTGATGCCTCTATCTGCTCCCCTTAGTCAGTCTGACTTTCCGGCCTTTGGGGGAATCCCTGACCCCGGCTTGGCCAGACCCCCAGGAAGGGCAGCCTCAGCCAGCACCTGGTTGAGCGGGGGCTCAGGGCTGGAGCTACTCAGTTCTCAAGAGCCCTTGCTAGGCTTCAGGGCTGCCGGGAGTTGCTCCTGGACCCTGGGGCCTCTCCTGGCATCTCAGACCTGTGTGTGAACAGGTGAGGGAGGGAGGGAGGGTGAATACTTCTTCTGGCTTGGCTGCTTCTTTGCCTTTTAACCACAAGCACTTTCCTCTCTTCCTCTTGCCTTCTCCTGTCTTCCTCCTTCATTCTTCCCTTCCTGCCTCCTACCCACCTACCCCACCCCACCCCCAAACCCCCAGATCAAGCGCTTCCTGGAGGAAACGGATGATATAAGTCTGAACAAGTTCGTGAAGGATTTTCCAGGAAATGAGAGCTGCCACCAACCAGAGGCCAAGACCTGGGTGTCCAGGCCCCAAGTTCCGGAGCCAAGGCCCCAGGCCCCGGACCTCTACCAAGATGACCTGGATTTGAGAACCCCCCTGTGGCCCCAACCCTCTGACAGCCAGCAGTACTTCCCTGCCTCAGCCCCTCTCAGCCCCTCAGCCTCAGCCTCAGCCCGGCCCCGCAGCCCGTGGGGCAAGCTTGATCCCTATGACTCCTCTGAGGTAGAGCCACCAGTCCTGTCCTTACTTTTCAGTGGGCTGGTGCAGGAAGACCCAGGGAGGGAGCAGAGAGAACCCGGTGTGAGCGCGTGCATATGCACGTGTGTGCGCGTGTGTGGGTGCACACATGTTCATGCATGTTGAGCTAGGGCTTCTCTCTGTCCTGTGTGGCCCCAGCTCTGTGAGTTGGCCCCAATATGCATTGAAAACTGACAGTATCAGCAGGATCAGCAGCCCAGCTGGTGGAGTCTGGCGCTGCTCCTCTAAGGCTGGGGAAAGACGGAGGAGGGAGGGAGAAGGCCTGTGTTAGGTCCTGGGGCCCCTGCTGCCTCTCGCTCTCCCTGATACACTCCATCTCCCTGACACTAGGATGACAAGGAGTATGTGGGCTTTGCGACCCTCCCCAATCAAGTTCACCGCAAGTCCGTGAAGAAAGGCTTTGACTTTACCCTCATGGTGGCAGGTAGAGTGGGGGCCGGGTTGGGCTGGGCTGGGGTTTTTCAGGTGGGGATGGTATGTATGTGGTAGAGAAGGGGAAAGCAGCAAGCGGCTATCCCTTTTTGCAAAATAGCCAGGAGCCATGGGTGCCCGAAATTGTGCTCGGGGTAAAGTGGTGCAAAGAACACTTCGCCAACAGGTTTCTTTTATTTGCCTTTTTCTGGGGGACCTTGGGCCATCTCTGACCCTCTCCGGGCCTCATTCAAATGAGAAGGCTGGACAAGCTGTTCTGTTTCCTTTCAGCTCTAAAATGCCATGGTTTGGTTCATCTCATCCCAATTAAATAAGCAGCAGCTCCCCTCACACCTTGATCTAGTGGGGTTGCCTCTTGGCTACAGATCTCATCTTCTGACTTGGTACTTCTGTCCTCTCTCCCCCATCAGGAGAATCTGGCCTGGGGAAATCCACTCTTGTCAATAGCCTCTTCCTCACGGATCTCCACAGGGACCGGAAACTCCTCAGTGCTGAAGGTAAGGAAGCGAGGCAGCATGACCAGCAGGCAGACCTGACTTGGGAAAACAAACTCATTCCAGAGTCTGGGGGATGGGGCCTTCCCTGGCACACAGGAAACCATGGCTTCTAGACTGACAGCATCTCTCTACAGGCCGATCTAGCCTGGCAGCCCACCAGCCAGCTCCCTAAAGACTTGGGTGCCGAGGCAGGGCAGGGACCAGAATCCTGCCCTTTGAGTGA
>NW_005871206.1:2603312-2616831 GCF_000147115.1 Myotis lucifugus | reverse complement strand
AGCAGAGAGCAGCAAGAGGCTGGGCCAGAGCCACAGCAACCGGCATTTCTGTGTTGGGAAATGTGCTCCTGCTGTTCCCAGAGAACAGGCCCCCGGCAGCTCGGGGTAGGAAGGGGGGCAGTGTGGATGAGGCAGTCTGGGCAGCCGAGCTGGTTGGGGTGGGCAGTTTATCCTGATGGGGCAGGTCCTTGCCCTGGCCTCAGTTTCCCTCTTCTCCAGAGCGGATCATGCAGACTGTGGAGATCACTAAGCATGCAGTAGACATAGAAGAGAAGGGCGTGAAGCTGCGGCTCACCATTGTGGACACACCAGGCTTCGGGGATGCAGTCAACAACACGGAGTGGTACGTCTGACCAAGCACAGCCCCGGCTGCCTCCCCACCGACCACCTGTTCCGTACACACACCCAGGTGCACACATAGGCACAGGCGTATTCAAAACTGTCAGGAGGAAGAGGGTTGTGACCTTGAGCACGCCACGGCTCCTTTCTGGAAGCTGTCTGTGTAAAGCGAGAGGGAAAGGATTGGACTAGATGATCTCTAATGTTCCTTCTGACTCTGACCCTCATTCTATAATGGGAGTGAGGACACAAGATAAGAAAGAAGAGCCTCAAACAAGCAAACACGTGTGAAAACATGTAGAACAGGGCCTGACATATAGTAAGTGCTCAATAAACGTCACCCTACCTTCTTCCTCTCCTTTTACAGCAACACTTTAGGTGCCACAAACTAGAGTTATTAAAGGGGTGAGAGTGAAATGGAGGGAGGAGTAAATGGAAGGGGAGAAAGAAGAGACAAAGGAGGAAAGTGGAACTTCGTTTAAACTCCAGGCACACTCTAGGCTACCAGCTAAAAGAAAGGGTGGCTTTGCCATACCATCTCCCACCCCCACCATCCCTGCTTTTTGTTTTTTTTGTGTGTGTGTGTGTTTTTTTTTTTTTGCTTTTTTCAGCAACTGGAGGGATAATGGTCAGATCTGAGTGAGTAGATGAGGAGGAGAATGAGTGATAAAGACAGGAGTTAGGGTGGTGCCTTTGATGAAGAAGTTAGGCAGGGTAGTGCTAAGACCTCTAGACGGAGAGTTCAAGTCTTGCACAGTCTTGAGCAAATGACTGCATCCCTACTTCTTCCATTGAAAACACTGGCCTTTACCCCTCACCCAGTTGATCTGAAAATCATCTAGGACAGTGATGGCGAACCTATGACATGCGTGTCAGAGGTGACACGCGAACTCATTTTTTTGGTTGATTTTTCTTTGTTAAATGGCATTTAAATATATAAAATAAATATCAAAAATATAAATATTTGTTTTACTATGGTTGCAAACATCAAAAAATTTCTATATGTGACACGGCACCAGAGTTAAGTTAGGGTTTTTCAAAATGCTGACACGCCGAGCTCAAAAGGTTCGCCATTACTGACCTAGAATGATGCATGTAAATGTACATTGGAACCTGTAAAGGGCTGTTTACATTATACTCATGAATTTTAAGATGATAATTGCAGGACCAGTGCAAAATTAAAATGTGGGGCCCCTTGTTCAAAATTATTAAGAACTTCTAGATGACCACAGAGAATCAAACCAGTGCACCCCACCCCTGTGTGACTACACAGGTCGCACGCCCATGCAGCTGACCCTGGATAATCACCTCACAGGCTAATCAGACCCTTACAGACCTTTCTGTGCTCTGAACCTTCATTACATTCTTCATCATCACAGCATGGACTTTGGCTCAGCACACTGGTTCATCTTCAGTTTCACAGTCTAAGCCTTGAGGGAAGGGCCATTTCTTACATTCTTCCTGCATCACTGTGCTAGTACATGTTTTGTGGTCTCCACAAATATTCCTGATGGATTGAGGTGGCCTCCATGTCAACATCACTCTTCCTGCTCTAGGAATATGTCTCAGCAAACTGGGCTTTCCCTGCAACTCTAGCTCCAACCAATACCTGGTTCCTACTGTACCATCCCCTCCTCTTATTGTCCATAATAATAATATTGTATTTGCCTGGCATCTTACAGCTGACTGTGCTCCCTGCTCCTCCACATATACTCATTTAGTCAACCAGCAAGAATTTATTGAGCATATACTAGGTGTCCAGCCTGTGTTCGACGTTTTAAGGGATGCAGAACAAGTATGAATGATCGTTGTCCCCGAAATGCTTGTAGTCTAGTGGCAGTGGGGAGTGGGGAGCAGTAGTTCTCTAATATGTGCGTCAGTTGGGTAACAAATTAGTAAATGGGTCAGGCAATGTAGTGATAAACACACTGAGCTGAAAATCAGAAAGCCAGGGACCCCGTTGGGTAGAGAATTTCCCAACGAAGATAATCAGGATCAAATCTCTTAGCTGCTCTGGATTTAGTTCCTTCATGTATAAAATGACAGTGATGATGCTCAGAATGTCCTCTAATCAGGGCACCTATCAGTGAGGATTCAATGAGATAAAAGAAGAGGAAAGTACTGGAAAATTGAGGTTCTTGAATCTATATCTATAGATATATAAATTTGTATGTCCCCTCGTTCTCTTTACCACAGAGTGAGATTATATAATCTCTCTATAATATATATTTTCAAGAACCTCAGTTTTTCTACCTATCTGTCTATCTATTTACCTACCTACCTACCTACCTACCTATCATCTATCTCACTGTGTGGTGAAGAGAAGGGGAGAGTGTGCGTTAGTGTAATCAAAGGAGACTTGGTGGAAAAGATGGTTCTTGGATATGGCCTTGAAGGATGGAGTAGGTTTGAAGAGGTGGAGGAGAGGCTGGACCATGAACCTGACTTAGGGCTGCCTTGGTTTCCCCCAGTTGCTTTGTCACCTGGGCTCTTTTCCTCCCATCAAACTAGTATTTATTGAACTCCGCCTCTGTGCTTAGCCTGTTTTCTGTCAGGACATGGGATGCACCCCTGTCCCACCAGGTACCTCCCTGAAGAAGTAGTGAAGCAAGCCAGGGAATAACCAAGTCTTGAAAACATTGCTCAGGGTGGGGGCTACTCTGCAGCCCCAGAGCTCACTAGGCAGCCCCCACTCCCACAGTTTCTCTACTTGTCTGTCCCTGCCCCAGCTGGAAGCCTGTGGCTGAATACATCGACCAGCAGTTTGAGCAGTACTTCCGAGATGAGAGTGGCCTGAACCGCAAGAACATCCAAGACAACAGGGTGCACTGCTGCCTGTACTTCATCTCACCCTTCGGCCACGGGTATGGTCCGAGCCTGAGGCTCCTGACACCACTGGGTGCTGCCAAGGGAACAGGCCAAGAGCACCAGGCGCAGGGCTGCCACAGGAGGTGGTCACAGATTCCTGTTCCCCAGGCTCCGGCCATTGGATGTTGAATTCATGAGGGCCCTGCATCAGCGGGTCAACATTGTGCCTATCTTGGCTAAGGCGGACACACTGACACCTCCTGAAGTGGAGCACAAGAAACGCAAAGTGAGGGGAGCTGTGCAGGGAGGGGAGCAGGTGGGCTTCTGGGAAGGATGGGGTCCCCAGAACTGTGGGCCCCTCATGTGTTTGCCAGATCCGGGAGGAGATAGACCACTTTGGAATCAAGATCTACCAGTTCCCAGACTGTGACTCCGATGAGGATGAGGACTTCAAATTACAGGACCAAGCCCTAAAGGTGTGGCCACCCCCAGGGCATCCCTTTCCCATCTTGTTTCTTCTGGGCAGAACAAAGAAGTAGAATTCTATATAAGGGTGGTGTTTGGGGTGGGAGAGGACCCTGGTTTCCTAGAGAGGAACAGAGATGATGAAGACATAGGTGGAGAGGAACAGGTGAGAATGGGGGCAGGGGGGTGTTGACAGACACCCCAAACTTCTTCCAGGAAAGCATCCCATTTGCCGTAATTGGCAGCAACACTGTGGTAGAGGCCAGAGGGCGACGAGTCAGGGGCCGTCTCTACCCTTGGGGCATCGTGGAAGGTAAAGCACTGAGCTTGTGACCAGGGAACCACCTTGCCCTCAGTGACTCTCCCCTACCCATGCCCCTGGCTGACCCCTAGCCTTGCTATGCAGTGGAAAACCCAGGGCACTGCGACTTTGTGAAGCTGAGGACAATGCTGGTGCGTACTCACATGCAGGACTTGAAGGATGTGACACGGGAGACACATTATGAGAACTACCGGGCACAGTGTATCCAGAGCATGACCCGCCTGGTGGTGAAAGAACGGAATCGCAAGTATGGTCAAAAGCCAGGGCAGAGCTGGCAGGGGGGAATCCCAAGCACAACTTTGGGTGAGACTGAGCCCTTCCTCTTCCACAACACCTCAATCCAAGCAGGTGTTGGGGTCCCCTTAGCCTTACCAAGCCCCCTTTCCCTTTCCCTTAGCAAACTGACTCGAGAGAGTGGTACCGACTTCCCCATCCCTGCTGTCCCACCAGGGACAGATCCAGAAACTGAAAGGCTGATCCGAGAGAAAGATGAGGAGGTGAGAGCGGTATGGGGTTGACAGCCTGGGAGGTCCCCTGCTTGATCAGAAACCTTAGTGTCTCTTGGTTTGGGAATAGGAAGATCCCTGGCCCTGGTGCATATCTGTGCCCTGCATTGGTGGATTAGTGGTTCCACCCAGGGTCTCTGACACACCCCAGGCTACCCCTGGCTCAAGGGATCAGAGAGTGGGAACACTTCCCCAACACGAGAGGACTCTCTAAAACAGGGGTCCTCAAACTACGGCTCGCGGGCCACATGCAAATATAAATATTGTATTTGTTCCCGTTTTGTTTTTTTACTTCAAAAGAAGAAATGTGCAGTGTGCATAGGAATTTGTTCATAGTTTTTTTTTAAACTATAGTCCGGCCCTCCAACGGTCTGAGGGACAGTGAACTGGCCCCCTGTTTAAAAAGTTTGAGGACCCCTGCTCTAAAAGTACCCATTTTGATGCCATGTGCCTGTTCCAGCTGCGGCGGATGCAGGAGATGCTGCACAAAATCCAAAGACAGATGAAGGAGACCCACTAGCTGACTGTCAGCCCTGGATATTTAAATCTTCTCCTCTTCGTTTTGCCCATGCCGGCCCCTTCCAGCACCAGCTCTGCTCAGGCCCCTGCAGCTACTGCCACTTCGCCTTACATCCCTGCTGCCTCCTAGAGACTCAGAGGAAATAAAGTTTAGCAAATATATAGTGGCTCCCGGTGTCACTGTCTGTATCTCTACCACCTCCCGGAGATCAAGAAGATCCTAGGACCCAGTTTTGACAGGCTTCTGGAGGAGGGTGCTGGATTATGGCGTCTAGTAGGGAAGGGGGGAGTAGGGGAAATTTCCTCCCCCATGACAGGTCTTCAGTCCCTGCCTAGAATAGTCTGGCCCCTCTTTTTTACTCACCATTATCTAGCCCGCCTCTCCTATCTGGGCCTGGGCCTCTCCATTTTTCCCACATAGTACATTCAGTTCTATGGAGTTTTGGATCTGATATCTGCCTTTGGGAAAACATGGAATTGACTTCATGCAGCCTCCTGCCTTCCTGTTTCCCCTGATTTGGGGAAAGGGATACACAGAATTAAGCTCTGTACGCTAGGAAGCTGTGACAGAGCACTGAACAAATGTGGAAACCGCTGCGATCACCAAACACTACTGTAAACGCCGGGAATGAACCAAGAAACCACTGCCCTGGAAGAGCTCAGCATTTAATGCTTATTAGGCATCTCCTAGGATGCAGACACTGTTCTAGACCCAGGCCAGGTTCCTGTTCTCCTGGAATTCACTAACTGCAGGAGAAGTTCCAGCGTTCTATAAGCAGACACGTGAAAACATTTTGGCTGCGGGAGCTGGCACTAAAGCACTGGGGCCCACTCCAAACTCAAGCCATCTGTTGAGACTCTGAATCAACAACTGTTCTCCATTTCTGTCAGGGTTCGTGGTATCCGCGGCCACGACGCCCCCCAGCGGCCGCCCTCCGCCCTGCCGTCCGGTCTGGCTCCCCAGGAGAGGAAGGGCGGAGCGAAGAGCCGGGTCCTCGGGGCAGTCCCATTCACCACTCCCTGCACAGACTAGGCGGTGGCCGCTAGCTAATGGCAGTCTCGGGTCCGGATTTCCCCTCTCAGACGTGAGGTCTTTACTCAGGACTGACGGAGCCATGCAGGTCATGAAGGACGGCAGGGCGCGTTCGCCGATGAAAAGTGAGGGTCAAAACGCGGAAGAGGGAAAACCCCGCCGCAGGCGGAGGAGACAGAGAGACGGAGCCTCAGGCCCAGCCCTCCTCCTCCTCTTAGCCTGCGGGGCCTCTCCTCCCTTTCCGCTTTGGGACAGGATGGCCGCCGCGAAACCAAGACGGGAAATGGATAGACTGAGGGGGGACGGGAGACCTTTCTGACAAATATTCCCAAGGAAAGGTCGTCACCGGAAGTGACTGTAAAGTCCTGTGACCCTACAAGGCCCCGCCTTCAATTGCGCTACCAGTAGGCGACGAGCCTCTCCTACTTCCGGCCCCTGGAGCCTTAGCCAGCAGCCCCGCTTTTGTTGCTTTCCCATTGGCTGCCGCAGGGACGCGCTGTGATTTCCCATTGGTCGCATCTCTTCTCCAGTCCCGCGCCTCATCCCTCCAGGTACAGTCTTGTCTTCGGGCACCCGATAGGGTAAGGTTGGGAGGGCGTCTGCCCAACTTGACCAATGAGCGGCGTGAAGGGTGAGGGCGGTGGCTGCGTGGTGAAGACAGGGCGGGACTTGGGGTGGCGATTGGCCAGGGCGGGCACAGACGAGGGATACGATTGGTTGGGGAGAGGGGCACCGTGGTGGGGTTGTAGCTGCGCGGCCTCAGCAGCTGCGGGAGACGGAAGTGGTGAGAGCGCGGCCTCGGAGGGTCGGGCGGACGCCGCCTGGGTGAGTCACCGTGCCCCGTGTACTGCCAGTCTGGGAACCGCAAAGACCGCGTCTTACCCGGCTCCGCCCCGACCCCACCGGCTTTCGTGAGCCCCGCCCTCTGTCATTCGGGGCTCCGCCTCCGGGCCTTTAGGCTCCGCCCCTAGAACCTGGGCACCTGGGCTCCCCTGCCACCCTGGCCCGCCTCCCCCCCACACCCCCAGGGCTAGATCCCTTAGGTGTAGGGACCCTGGGCCTCCCAGACTTGGTCCATGTTTCTCCCTCCGTTTCCCTGAGGCTGCGTGCCAGTGGGCGGTGAGGCAGCACCTTTGGCGTGCCGCTGGCTGGCTGTCCCATGAGGAAGCGTGGGCTGTGATCAGGGTGGTGGGCAGGAATGCAGATGGAGGCTTTTATCCTGCTCCCTGGGAAGAAGCGGGTACTACGAGACTGCCCGAGCTCAGAGAGCAGGCGTGAAAGAAAGTGTCAGTGAAACCGGGCCTTGCGCCCTCAGTGGGCCAAGGAGGCCCATCCTGAAATTTGTTGCTTGTGCCCATTTGACAGGTACTGTCTCCGAGGCCTGATTCTGTCCTTATTGTGGGCCTCCTCTCGCTAAACCACTTAGTGTCAAGTAGCTCGGCAGGACCTGTGCAGCCCTGCTGCCTTCTGATCACAGGTTGTGGTCCCCTCCCTCTGCCCTCTGCCTTGGACTCTGCCCCCAGTAGATAGGTCAGGTGGGTACTACTCCCAGTCTCAGAGGCCAGCAGAGCATTCCCGTGGATTCATGTCCCCACCAGGGCCAGGAGCGAGTCCTGGTTGAGCAGCCTCTGTCTCATCAGAGGTGGCAGTTCTTTTGTTCTCCCGCACAAGAACAGGGGGTTGGAGTGTTTTGCACTTCTCCTTCTGGGCTTGGAAATCAGGACTCTTGAATTCTGCTGAATAATCTTGGATGATACTTATTCTTGCTCCAGAACTCCGTGGCTGACTTCATACCCTGCAGAATCACTTGTTGCTTTTTCCCCATGTACCTGCCATTGCCTCTGTCTGGCATAGTGACTTGTAGAGAGGCTGGACTCTCGGTGAGGAATGAGAATTAAGGATTGTAGAGAAGTTCAGGAGTAGATGTGTATATATATAGCATTTGTTGATTCCATGGTAATGTTAATGGTGTTCTTTACTCTTATGTCTACTTATAGTGAAAAGCAGGCAGCCGGGACCCTCACCACGGTAGAATGGTGAGTACTCTCTTCTCCCACAGAATTTGTGTGTTCTGTCATCCTTGTGTCTTTCTCCGTGAAGCTGCCCACCCCTCCTGGACCTTGAGTTCAGGCCCTAAACAGGTTCATCTGCTCTGGAGATAAGTTAAGTTTCTTTAGACTGTAAAACATCAGCCGGTATACGACACTGGGACAGGAAGCCTTTAGAAATCGTTTTCTGCCTATGTTATGCCTTCGCCACGCTACCACTGGCTCTCTTAGCCTTTCATAATGGCCTTTCTCTGGGATCCCTGGTAGAAGCTCTCTGTTCTGGTCTGAAAAGCCAGGCCTCCTTTATCTCAATATCCTGTACTTCCTAGTGGGGCCCTTGAATATTGTGGGTGCTGTATCAGGAGAGGCCTCTCCAAAACTGTGGGGCTTCTCCAGCTCCAAGGTGCTGCTGTCCATGAAGCTCCTGCAGGCAACAGGTGACTGGATATATGGCAGGATAGCACCCTCAAGGTACTCAGAATATCGCTGGGAGTGGTTATAATGTTCCCCTATGTTTTCTATTAACTGTAACTGCATACTTTCTTCTAAGCCTGAAGTCTCACAGTGAAACAAGATAAGGCTTACTTCTTGGGGAGTTGAAAGGTTTTAGTGAGATAAAATGTAGATGCTTAATAAAATGTCAGGTTTTCTCCCATTTCTCCCATTCCCTTCCTCCAAAACCCAAACCCAAATCCAAACTAAAACCTTGAAAGTTACCAGGCACAAGAAGTGTGGGGTTCCAGCCAGCTCCTTCTTTGACTCTTGGGAACATTTTGAGCCTCTTATCACTGCTCCTTGCTCCGTGGCCCTCTACCCAACTCCCACCAGGCCCATACCCTTGGCTTTCAAGTTTTGTTTTTGTAGTCCACAGTTCTAGCCTTTCTCTGTCTCAACCTGAGAAATCCTTTCTCTTCCAAGTAAGACTTTCTACCCAGAAGTCTGAGAATGTGAGACAGGGCAGAGATGGACCGGAATGAGTAGGATTGGGCAGAGGCCTTGGAATAAAACACAGAATTTCTCTTTCTGGAGTGTGGAATGACCAACCTAGCACTAGCCCAGTGTCCATTTTAATGGGCAAAAAAGGGAGTGGGATTTAGTGAGGTCGGGGGATGGGAGGGCCCTGATGGACAGGGATCCGATGGGTGGTGGTTTTGGAGGGAAATGACGAAGCCTTGACACTGGAAAGAGCATGAGGTGGATGTAGGTGAACTCCATCGTGGGAATTCACAGGCATTGAGGGGACTCAGCTGTCTCCCTGGCGGTGGGAGTGGTGGTGGTGGGGGCACAGGGCCGGATTTGTAACAAGAGGGATGTGGGGTGGCTCACCTGGGAAGATGGGAAATGAAAAGATGTAGGCGTCTCGCCTTCCCCTTTCCCGCGGTCAGGGGACAGCCCCGCAACCCAGCCCCCCGAAAGCCCCTAGACATCCCCGGGGGCTGTGGGGAGGGAGGAGTCTGTGGATCTGGGTGGGGCCGAGGACCCGTCCCGCCCCCGCCTTCCTCCGCGCGGTTTCGGGCGCTTCCCTCTCTTGGCTCCCCTCCCTTTCGCGCGCGTGTCGGAGGGCGGAGCTGGGCTCGCTCCATTGTGGAGAGGAGGGAAGAGGCGCGCGGGAGTCGCGCCGAGGCCCCGCCGCCAGCGCGCTTGCCTCCTGGCCTCCGCGGCTGCACCTGGCGGGCCCCACAGCCGGGATGCGGCGAGCGCCCGGGACTGGCGGGCAGCGCAGCGGCTCCCGGGACATGTGCGCTGGCCCAGACCTCCCGCGACCATGAGCCTGACCGCCCGCGTCTCCTGCTCTATGCTTAGCTGCTTTGTAAGTGCCGGCCCGCCTGCGTGGGCCCGGGGCCCCAGCGCTTGCTGCACCCGCAGCCCCGCCCAGGGCCAGCCCTCGAGATTCTGAATTTCAGCCCATCCCCCTTCTCAAGGATTCTGGCAGGAGAAGGGGGCTATTCTTTTTCTTTCTTGGATTTGCTTTGATCTTCGGGTGTTGGGGGTTGTCGATGCCCGGGGATGGAAATTCTGTGATTCGTGCTGGTCCCGCAGCCACTGCCCTTGACTGCAGATCTCCAGGCCCCGCCCTGCAGGGGTACATCCCTTTCCCTCCGCCTCTCCATCTTGGTCCCACCCGCTGCATTCTTGCTAGGGGCTGTGGGATGTGGCCAGTAGGCTGTCTGGGATTTTAGGGGGCTGGTTGGGGGACACAGGATGTCTGAGCTGTCTCCCTGGCTCCAGTCCCCTCCCCCTTCCACCACTCCTTCCCTCACCTAACACGCCAGTCTTTTCTCCTTGACTGTCCCCCAGACAGCCTCTGTTCTCCATCTTCCCTGACTCTGCAGGCCTCCGTACCTCTGCATCATTTCCAGCCCTCCCCTCCTCCCCTCTGGCTAATGCTCCTTCCCAGCTTCCCCATCTGTCCTCTCAGATGTTCCCACCCTCACCTCCTCACCCGCTGCGGGTGTCTGCCAGGCCTCTCTACCCTGGTTGTCCTTGGGTCTCCCTGTGCCTTCTAGGTGCGTGGATCCCCCCTTTCCCCTCCCTGGTGGTTGGGAGAGGAGTGACTTCTGCTTGCTGTGGGCATCCTCAGGAATTCCCCTCTGATCAGCAGACAGGGCAGGTGGCTTGGTGGGTGTTGGGGGCTGGTTAGCAGTGTGGGCCTAACTGGAAGATAAGCTCAGCTCCAAGACATATCCTCCTTTTGAAAGCACCCATGACGGCCCTCTAGAGGCACAGCACTGAATCCCCCGGCCCACTCCTCTTTGTCTCCTTCGCCCACCAGGTTGAAGCCTCTGTGGCTTAGGTGCCTGCTTTCCCTCTTGTCTCTAACCAGCTGCCACACCTGGTTCCTTTTCCTCAGGGCAGCACTTTCCATTCCCACTTCTGTCTTACCTTTACGTTAGTCTGTCTTTTTCTTAGGTTTCTCTCCTCCACGGGGAAATTTTGGTTCTATAGGAGATCCCCCCTTTGAGGAGAATAGATTCCTAGTTTCTCTTTGGACCTTACTCTTCCCTGAGGCTTATTACCCCTCTCACCAAGCCAGGCCTCCTTTCCATCCTCTGGAGACCAGAACCTTTATAAGTGTCCATGAGCTGTATGTGGGTTTACTGAGGGGACGGAAGTAGAATGAGGCCTAAGGGGCCAAGTGGAGCTGGTGACTTAGGACTGAGGCCTTCCCCACAGGGTGAGGAGGGGCCCCCCAGCCTGGAGTACATCCACGCCAAGGATCTGTTCCCCCCCAAGGAGCTGGTGAAGGAGGAGGAGAACCTGCAGGTAAGGAGCGGGGGGCCCAGGGTGGGGGGAGTCCTGCCTGGTTAAAAAATACCCTCCCTCCCCCCAAGTATCTCCAAGGGGATCTAGTACCAGAGTTCTGGCTTCCTGCTCCCCAATCTGTGAAGGTAAGGCAGTCTGTGGAGTCTGTCTGCATTGCATTATGGAGCCTTTGGCCCCAGGGAAGGCAAGGCAGCTTTCCTGTATAGCTGTTGCCTGGTGCTGTTACTATGGAGAGGACTCTTCTGTCCTGCCTTGGCCCAGCTTTTCTAGAGGGGATCCCACAGGTCAGGGGCTGGAGAGGGGAATGGAAGGGTGACTCAAATCTGGACTGAAGGATGCTCTGCCCCTTGCCAGGTGCCCTTCACAGTGCTGCAGGGTGAGGGAGTGGAGTTCCTGGGCCGGGCAGCCGATGCCCTCATTGCCATCTCCAACTACCGGCTGCATATCAAGTTCAAGGATTCTGTCATCAACGTGAGTACCTGTCTTGTTCTCCCACAACCAAGCCAGAATCCCTGTGAGGTGCAATGTGGAATTGCCCCAATGCTGTACTTGATCACGTCTCCAAGAAGTCGGTGTTCCTTCCTTTTTCCCACTAACTTTTTGTTTTCCTGCCTCATTCTTCCAGCTATAGATCTCCTGTCTCAGTTATTCTCCCTTCCTCTCTTCTCTCTTTCCCTTATTCTGTTGCTGGCTTTTCTAAGGGGCATAGTGGAATTGTTGGAAGTTTGCCAACTTGCCAGCTATATGTCCTTGGTCAAGTCACCCATCCGAGGCCCAATTGCCTTCTTAATAATATGAGGTGAAAAAACTTGCCTTGCAGGGTTCTTGTGATTATTAATTGGGGTCACATATGTAGAGGACCCAGCACAATTAGCAGGCACTTAATAGGCACTCAGTAAATGTCGGTTTCCTTTCTTCTGTTAATATATCAGCATCTGGGCTGGGGTGGGGGTGAAGAGTGCTGTGGACAGTGGGGATCTGAGCTTTCAGTTTGCCCTTCCTCTAAAGGTCCCCCTCCGGATGATTGACAGTGTGGAGAGCCGTGATATGTTCCAGTTGCACATTGCCTGCAAGGACTCCAAAGTGGTGAGGTGAGAACAATGGGGCCTCACTCGGGTCCTCTCACCCTAGTCTTGCCCTAACCTTTCTGCTGCAGGGTTCCTGTGGAGCAAGAAAGGAAAGGTAGTGCCTCACTTTTACAATTTGAAAAAAAAAGGTGAAAACCTTGTCTGGGTTGGGTGGTCAATTTTCTGACCCACAATATCTTGACCTGAAGAAATGGGGATAATACTTAGCTCATGGGGTTGTCATAAGGATTATATGAGGTAATATGTAGGAAAGCACATAGAATGATAACCTTTATTGTTGGTTCATTTATTTGTTCAGACTGTTCTAAGCACTGGAGATACTACAGGGAATAAGTAGACAAAATTTTCTGCTCTCATGGGGCTTATATATATTATAGTGGGGAGATACTAGCAGTGAATAAAATATGTTACGTGTTGCTAAGTGTAAAGGTAAAAAATATAGCAGGGAAAGAGGATATGGAGTGCTATGTGGGTGAAGGTTGTAGCTTTAGACAAAGTGCTTTGGGAGGCTGCACTGAAAAGGTGACATTTGAGTCAAGACCTGAAGAAAGTGACCATGTGGATATTTTGGGGAAGAGTGTGCCAAACAGAGGTAATTGAGTGCAGAAGCCCTGGGGTGAGTTTGTACCTGGCATGTTGAAAGAATGATGAGGAGGTTAGCTTGGCTGGAATGGAGTGCATGTGGGTGAGGGTACTGGGATAGAAGACTTGAGAGGTCAGGGGGGTGCCAGACTGTCATATGACTGACTGCCTTTTACTTTGAGGGAAATGAAAAACCACTAGAGGGTTCTGAGCAAAGGAGTGATGTGATCTGATTAATGTTTTATAGAATCATGCTGGCTGCTATATTGAGAATAGTTGGAAGGGGACAGGGGCAAAAGCAAGGGCAAAAGCTGAAAAACTAGTTAAGCTATTGCAGTTACCCTGGTGAGAGATCATGCTGGCCTGTGTAGGGCGGTAGCTGTACTATTCTCAAAACTGAGAAGCGGTCAGATTTTTTAAGGCAAAGATGACAGGACTTGCTTACAGATTGGATATGTGAAAAAGGAGTCTGGGATGACTCCAAGGATTATTAAAAGATGCCAGTTAGAGCTGCATGTGCTCAGTCTGTAGGGATCAGGAGGAGA
>NW_005871206.1:2513394-2602807 GCF_000147115.1 Myotis lucifugus | reverse complement strand
GGAGTCATGAGAGAGAACACAAAGAGTAGCAACTTTCAGGCCATGTGAGAGCCTTTAGATTTGAAATGAGCAATGGTGGGGCCCTAATAGAGGAGACAGATGTGTCTCAAGGACAAGAGTTCTTGGGAAAAGAATTGTCACAAAGACAACTTCTCTTGGGTGTTGGTTAGGGTCCTTGCTCCTCCCCAGGGTCTCTGTTACCGCCTGCTTTGCAGCCTCCTCTCCCCACAGCTTTCCTGTGGCCGTTTTTGACCCTTTTGGCCCCATTGCACACCTGCCTCTTGCCTCACTCTGTGGATTCTTGCCTGGCAGGTGCCACTTCTCCACTTTCAAGCAGTGCCAAGAGTGGCTGTCACGGCTAAGCCGGGCCACAGCGAGACCTGCCAAGCCTGAGGACCTCTTTGCCTTTGCCTACCACGCCTGGTGCCTGGGGCTGACTGAGGAGGATCAGCATACCCACTTGTGTCAGCCAGGTCAGGCCAGGCTGTTTTCTTTGTGGGGTTTCTTATCTCTTGGTTCTCATCCCTCCCCCATCGCTGGACATGGTGCTCTTGGATGCTGACAGACGTGGGGGCTGTGTTGCAGGAGAACACATACGATGTCGGCAGGAGGCTGAGCTGGTGAGGATGGGCTTTGACCTGCAGAATGTCTGGAGAGTCTCTCACATCAACAGCAACTACAAGTGAGAGGGCAGGGGATGGGGAACCAAACACCATTCCAGACCCAGGCCCCTTGCACATATGATGAAGCATGGTGGGCATAGCTTCCCTGGCTCTGTGGGGAGAAGGGCTCCCCGTCCCTTTTCCTACAAAGCCAGCCCTGGGGGTTATTACCTGTCTTAGATCAAGCTTGGTGACCCCATGTGGTCTCTCCTCAGATTGTGCCCAAGTTATCCCCAGAAGCTGCTGGTTCCTGTGTGGATCACAGATAAGGAGCTGGAGAATGTAGCTTCCTTCCGCTCGTGGAAGCGGATCCCCGTGGTTGTGTACAGGTGAGGCAGTGGGGGCTGCAAATAGGACATTTTTTATGCAATAAGGAAGGAATCAAAAGTGGCCGTTTGCAGCAGCGTGGTTGACTGAGAATTGACACCCTGCAAGGAAGGGGCTATGAACTAATTTAAAACAAAAACTGTCTCAGTTTCTTCTCCTCTAAGGCTGAGGCTTTTGGAGAATTTATTCAATTTCATTTTTTTGAGGATGTGTGTATGTATGTATAAAATACTGCATTAGAACAGGGGTTGGCAAAATGGCCTGTGAACCAAATCCAGCTTGGAGCCTGTTTCATGTGCAGCCTGTGAGCTACGAATTGTTTTTACATTTTTAAATGATTATTAAAAACAAAAACAGCCCTAGCTGGTTTGGCTCAGTGAATACTGCCGGCCTGCGGACGGAAGGGTCCCAGGTTTGAGTCTGGTCAAAGTAGGGGACGTGCAGGAGGCAGCCAATCAATGATTCTCTCTCATCATTGATGTTTCTATCTCTCTTTCCCTCTCCCTTCCTCTCTGAAATCAATAAAGATATATTTAAAAAAACAAAAAGAAGAATTTGTGACAGAGACGGGCTGTGACCTGCAAAGCTGAAAATTTATTGTCTGGTTCTTTACCGAAAAAGTTTGCCGACCCCTGACTAGAACATTGTAGCTAAATAGAGTGAGACGACAGGTGTTGAGGTGTGGAGTTGTTCATGCTCTGGGCTCAGGCTTGTTCTCCTGCTGGGTGTCTGTACCCGGAGCAGGTGCTGTGAGGTTTGATGAGTCAAGGTCACCCCGGGAATATAGAGCCCATTTGAAAAATGTATGTGATAGTGCTTTGTAAACTATAAAGCCCTCTAGGGGCTTTTGGTTGCTATTTTCATGGCCTGTATGAACTAGTAGCTTCTGCTGGCTTTGGAGATCTTGGTCTGTCCCCCGGAGTCTCAGGGGGCTATGAATGCCAAGGGCATGATGGTTTTTTTCTGCTCTGTCAGACACCTACGCAATGGGGCTGCCATCGCCCGCTGCAGCCAGCCGGAGATCAGCTGGTGGGGCTGGCGCAATGCTGACGATGAGTACCTGGTCACATCCATCGCTAAAGCCTGTGCCCTCGATCCAGGGACAAGAGCCACTGGGGGCTCCCTCGGCACTGGGAATAGTGATGCCAGCGAGGCATGTGACACTGACTTCGGTAAGGTGTGGGTGGTGCTGGCCCTCTGGAGAGCAGGCCCCCACTTTGGCCTCATTGGCTTCCAGGGAGTCCTCAGTGAGAAGATGGGAAGAAGATGATAATACGCAGGGTGCCTGGTCCCTGTCTTTTGAGAGGCTGTGGGGTGAGAGGGGTTCCAAGTGGTATATTCTTTTGTAAGGGTGTGCCCCAGTGTAGGGTGAGGCTGGGTGGCTGGCTGACCCAGGGTCTTCCCTGATGTGTTTTTAGATTCCTCCTTGACTGCATGCTCTGGAGTGGAGAGCACAGCGGCCCCCCAGAAGCTACTGATTCTGGATGCTCGGTCCTACACTGCGGCAGTGGCTAACCGGGCTAAGGGTGGAGGTTGCGAATGCGAAGGTATTGCTGTTCTCCCAATGTCTGCAGCCAGCCTGTGCTCAGGGTGGTCTTGGTGAGGAGGGGGCAGGGGCCCACTGTGTAAAAGATGCCAAACAAACCTGGCTTGGAATCAGGACTCTGCCACTTATTAGCTGTAACTATGCTTCAGTTCCTTAATCTAAGTTTTATTTTCTTCTCTGTAGAATGGCGATGATGCATACCTTGCAAAGTTGTTGGATGATTAGAGGTTACATCATAAAATTGCTGGCACAGAGCAACTACTATTTATTGAGAATTTACTCTACATTGTCATTACTAGTAATACTATGGCTATCATTTGTCATTAATATTATTACTACTATTAGTCTTTTGCATCTGAGTATTCAGAGATAAAAGGGTGATTGAGATTTCCAGAGTATATTTAGTTCCCATCCTGGAGTGTTTGCCCTGCTATGGAAGCTTTGCTCACTGGACTGCCCTTGTCCTGCATGCTGTTTCCAGGACATGCCATTATGCTCCACTCTCCTCTTTCATGCCTACAGAGTACTATCCCAACTGTGAGGTCGTGTTCATGGGAATGGCCAACATCCATGCCATCCGGAACAGCTTCCAGTACCTCCGCGCTGTGTGTAGCCAGATGCCAGACCCCAGCAAGTAGGTGTTCCCTGCTTTGATTCCATCCTTCCTCTCATCTCATCCCCTACCCAGTACTTCCTGTTATTGGAAGATTAGATGGGATATGGGAAGTGTGCAGGTGCAGGAGACCTGAGGGCCTGGGTGCAGTGAGCCACTTCCAAGAATACTTCTAGTTCTCAGCCAACACTCTGGCACGGCCACAGGACATTGGGTTCCTTTTGTTTGAGTCAGTTGTCTATTTAAAGAACACAGAGAACTGGGGACAGAAAGTGGCGAAATGTGCATGTGATGCTGCCTAGTTCCACTACTGATCCTCAGAGTCTCTTGTTCGCCTCAGGTCCTGTCTTCCCTACCTTCCTGCTTGATAACCCTTGGCAGAAGGGTCATCAGCTGGGCTCTTGCTTCAGCCCTCACTGGGGACTTTGTTAGGTGTGGCTGGCCATGGTGGTGGAAAGACTGTTGTAGCCTCAATGCTGTTAGTGACAGACTTGATTTCTGCTCTTGTGTAGCTGGTTGTCAGCACTGGAGAGCACCAAATGGCTGCAGCACTTGTCGGTGATGCTAAAGGCAGCTGTGCTTGTGGCTAATACAGTAGACCGGGAAGGCCGGCCTGTGCTGGTGCACTGCTCAGATGGCTGGGATCGGACGCCACAGATCGTAGCCCTGGCCAAAATACTACTGGACCCATATTACAGGACATTGGAGGTATTGAGAGGGGTTGGGTGGGAAAGGACGAGGGGAAGGGGGTGGGGGGGGTGGGGAGGTGTTTGGCCCTCTGCATCTATCGAGGATTTTTAGTAGAGGTCATTGGAGCTTTGAGTCCTCTTCTAGGTTCATTCCTGTTCTCTAAAACTGCTAGCTTCTTGCTTTGGGCAGCCCCTTGGAAGCATCACATTAGCCTTTTCACAGAGGCCCTGTGCTTGAACTCTGTCTTCTTTGCAGGGCTTCCAAGTATTAGTAGAGTCTGACTGGCTGGATTTTGGACACAAGTTTGGAGATCGCTGCGGCCACCAGGAGAATGCAGAGGACCAAAATGAACAGTGTCCTGTGTTCCTCCAGTGGCTTGATTCTGTTCATCAGCTGCTCAAGCAGTTCCCCTGCCTATTTGAGTTTAACGAAGCATTCCTGGTAAGATCTAAAGCCTGTGACCAGGGTGGGGGATGGCAGCCGAGACCCCCAGGTGCAAGCTGTCTTGGCCCCCTAGGTCAAACTGGTGCAGCACACATACTCCTGCCTCTACGGCACGTTCCTGGCCAACAACCCCTGTGAACGAGAAAAGCGTAACATCTACAAGCGAACCTGCTCTGTGTGGGCCCTCCTGCGAGCCGGCAATAAGAACTTTCATAACTTTCTCTACACACCTGGCTCAGACATGGTAAGCCTGAACCCTGGTCCTATAGGTGCTGCTTTGAGACCTGTAGGGAGAATAGGCTGAGTCAGTGGGGAGGATGAAGGCCCTGGAACATCTCACAGAGCACTAGCATGGGCCTTCTTCCCTAGGTCCTGCATCCCGTTTGTCACGTCCGGGCCTTGCACCTCTGGACAGCTGTTTACTTGCCAGCATCATCTCCATGCACACTCGGGGAGGAGAACATGGATCTTTACCTTTCCCCAGTAGCTCAGAGCCAGGAGTTCTCTGGTCGCTCTCTGGACAGGTAAGATTGCCCTTCTTACTCTCTCTTCTCTTTACTAGAAGGCAATAATTGCTTTGTGTCTTGCCTAAATGTTGTTCTTTCTCTTTTTTTAAATTATAGTTTACGTTCAATATTATTTTGTATTAGTCTTTTTTTTTTATTTGTTTGCTTGTTTTGTTAATCCTCACCTGAGGATCTTTTTCTATTGATTTTTAGAGAGAGGGAAAGACAGAGAGAAACATTGATGTGAGAGAAACACATCAATTGGTTGCTTCCTGCACGAGCCCTGACCAGGGCCCGGGTCGAGGAACCTGCAACCACGGTATGTGCCCTTGACTGGAATTGAACCTGGGACACATTGGTCCACAGCCTGATGCTCTATCCACTGAGCCAAACCGGCTAGGGCAGTGGTCGGCAAACTCATTAGTCAACAGAGCCAAATATCAACAGTACAGCGATTGCAATTTCTTTTGAGAGCCAAATTTTTTTAAACTTAAACTATATAGGTAGGTACATTGTTATTAACTTAATTAGCGTACTCCTAAGGCTTAGGAAGAGCCACACTCAAGGGGCCAAAGAGCCACATGTGGCTCTCGAGCCGCAGTTTGCCGACCATAGGGCTAGGGTTGTATTAGTCTTTTTAAAAAAAATGAGATCTTGCCAAACTGGTTTGGCTCAGTGGATAGAGCATCGGCCTGCGGACTGAAAGGTCCCAGGTTCGATTCCGGTCGGGGGCATGTGCCTTGGTTGCGGGCACGTCCCCAGTGGGAGGTGTGCAGGAGGCAGCTGGTCGATGTCTCTCTCATCGATGTTTCTGGCTCTCTATCCCTCTCCCTTCCTCTCTGTAAAAAATCAATAAAATATATTTAAAAAAAAAAATGAGATCTCTAAAAGCAACTTCCTGAGTTGGGTGAAGGAGAAACTTGGCCAGGACTTGTATCTAGCCTGGAGCGCACTGTGCGCATTTTCAAGGTCCTCCCTTAAGATAAGACTGGTTGTCTTCTTTCCTGGAACTCCTATCACCTTGTGTGACATACCCAAGCAGGGAGGAGAACAAGACAGGAAGGTCTATTTTGGAAGGTTTGTGGGAATGGTCTTCTGTTCACTCATAGAAGGCGAGGGGAGCTTGTTATTTTAGTAATAACCTTTGCTGTGTCCGACATTACTTTCTCAGAACAAGGCCAGAATTAAAAGGGAGACATAAAAATTAAAATTACCTTTTTGTTGAATATTTTGGGGGAAGTAGAATGGAGGTTGGTTAAATTATGAGTGAAAATTAAAATTACCTGTTTGTTGAATATTTTGGGGGAAGTAGAATGGAGGTTGGTTAAATTATGAGTGATATATATCCCTTATTTAAAGGAAAAAGTCAAATAATATAAAAGTAGAAAATAAACGTCCTCTCGTCCCGATCCTTGTCCCCACAGGTGTCCACTGCTAACACTTTGGTGCATGTCTTTCCAGTTGTTTACATAGATATGTCCACACTCACACTGTCATATAGAAACATTTTTTTAAAATACAAAAATAGTCTTAGCTGGTTTGGCTCAGTGGATAGATCATCAGCCTGTGTACTGAAGTGTCCCGGGTTCGATTCTGGTCAAGGGCACATGCCTGGGTTGTGGGCTCAATCCCCAGTGGGGTGCATGTAGGAGGCAGCCGATTGATGATTATCTTTCATTGATGTTTCTCTCTCCCTCTCTCTTCCTCTCTAAAATTAATAAAAATATTTAAAAAAATAAATAAATACAAAAACAGAATCGTATTTTGCATGCTGTTCTGCAAATTGTTTTTCCCACTTTGTGCTAGACTACCACCCCATGATAATATAAAACTGCTTTATTGTTTTGAGTGGCTGCATAATAGTTTAAGGCTAGAGTATATTACAGTTTATATAACCAGTTTTCTATTGGTTATTTTGGTAATTTCCATTTTTTGTCATTATAGGGAATGTTTTAGTTAACATCCTTATATGTGTATCTTTTTTTAAAAATTGTGGTAAAATACACATAATATTTAACATTAAACCCTTTTTAATTTTTTTTGGTATGTATTTATTTCAAAAGAGAAAGGGAGAGGGAGAGAAACATCAGTGCTGAGAATCATTGATCGACTGCCTCCTGCACGCCCCCTACTGGCAATGGAACCTGCAACCCAGGCATGTGCCCTGACTGGGAATCAAATCATGACCTCCTGGTTTATAGGTCGATACTCAATCACTGAGCCACACTGACCGGGCCAAACTATTTTTAAGTGTACAGTTAGTAGTGTTACCTTATATGTATACCTTTGTATTTGTGCTAGTATTTCTGCCAGGTAAATTCCTGGAAATGAAAATGATGGGTTCAAAGGAATGTACATTTCAAATTTTGATCTTTGTATACTGGCAGAAAGTTTTAAAATTAAAATATAACTTACATAAGTGGCTGAATATTATAAAGGAAAACAAAAAGGCCAACCTCCTAAATTACTGGTTTTAGAAATTTTGGAGCTGAGTCCATCAGGAGCCCATGGGTAGGTTTCAGGAATTCTGTGATTTTTCTCCTTCCCCAAACTATGTAGAATGTGGGTATCGGTTTATAAGTTTACTTTTCTAGAGAGAGGGGCCATAACTTTTTATCAAATTCTCAATAAGTTCTGTGACCTATTGAATAATTATTGCCTTAAAATCAATACAATTTTTTGCATCAATAAATGTTGTTTAATACCTACAAGTTGCCTGGTACTATACTAGGTTTTATGGGCTATACCAAAGAAATAGAAACCATTAACCCTATTTAAGATATTTTAAAAAGCTGTAAGATAAGACATAAGATAATTGGAGAATGACTCTAAGTCAGCATCTAAGCAAATAAGAGTGTATAATTCAAAGCTGTTAGAGAAATGAGAAGTAAGAAAAAGGTCATTTGGTGACTATGTACTCAGAGAACTCATGGAAGACTAGGCAAGAACCATGGCTCTTTTGTACTGTAATATCTGGCTCAGGGCCTGGCACATAATAGGTGCTCTAGTAAATGCTTAAATGAACAAACAAATGAATGGAGTAAAGGGAGTTGTGAGCTTGGTAGCAAGGTTAGTGGAGAGGGTCCAAAGGAATTGGATACATGAGAGAGTTTTATAAAAAAAGAAGCAGCTCTCTGGAGCTGGCAGGGGTTGGGAAGGGGCTATTTTGAGGAATAAAAATAAATATACGATAGTTAATTGAGGGCTTTGAACATTACACTGAGGAGTTTATTTTGATTCCCTTGTCAATAGTAAATCGCTGTAGGAAGTCATTGTGACCTGGTGACACTGGGATTTTGGGAGAACTAGTCACTGAGCCTGGCAGTTGGAGGCCCAGAGACCAGCTAGCACTGTTGTAATTTAGATGTAAGAGGAAGAATCCTGGGAAAAGATAAGAATTAAATTAAAAGACACTGTAGAGAAGTCATTAGCAGGCTATGGAGTTGCTAAGTCCCTGAGTTTAGAAACCAGGAGGATATCAGTACCACCTATAGACATTGTAAAGTTGAGGAGTCTATTCTGGGAGGAAGAGGAGATATAGGCAGGTTGGGATTGAAATATTAGTTGACAGTAAAGAGGTGCAGTAGGAATTCAAGGTAGAGAGTTGGATTTTTGAAGAATAAGTGGTATAAAGGTTTTAAAGGAAACAGTTTCTCTAAAAGCTGACCTGATGTACCTTTGGTTCTACCATTTCCTAGATCAAAAATGTCTTGGCCTCTTTCCTCTTCTTCCATTAAAGTCCAGCACATTCTTCTGTCCCCAGCTGAAATCCTACCCTCTGTGTGTAGCCTTCCCTGACCACCTTAGCTGGATATGAGTTCTCTCATTGTTCCAAACTTCTCAGGCATTATTGTCTCTACCAGCATTATTTTATTAAGCCTTTGGTGCACATAGGAATTAAGCTGTTGATATTGTTGAATCTGGGTAAAATACATGGGAGTTACTTATATTCTTTTGTCTACTTTACTTCTGTTGCATATTTGAAAGTTTCCATTAAGAAAAACCAAACACTAAAGAGTTGCCAAGTTGGGATTCAAGCCCTGCTATGGGACTTGGAGACTGTAATCATAACCATTGCTATCACCTTGCTGGAATTTCATGGCACAGAAAAAATCAAAATTGATTACAAAAGTAAAATCAAACACAAACATACCTTTAAAACATAATAAGTTTCAAAAACCAAACACTTAGAAAACTCGAGCTATATTGTAATTCTACCTTCAGGAGATTTTTCTATATGGGCTGGTCTGAGGTATCTGAAAATTGGAGCCCAGTGATGTCTCCGCTGTGCCCTGGCAAATTGTTCTGAAGTTTTAGTTGCTCTAAGGACTTTTGAACTGTCTTAAAAATCAGGGAGCTCATTCTTGAAAATGTTACACATCTGGCACGCACAAATGCCTTGTAACTTTCTGAATGCTGTGTACTAGAAGTTTCCATGGTGACTTGGGACTCAGGAGAACACTGCTGCTTAATTGTTGTAAAAAGCTGTGTTGGTTACTACTGTGAAAGAGGGAATATATGCCCAGGGACCGCTAAGGCAGAATGACCGGTCACTATGATGCGCACTGACCACCAGGGGGCAGGCGTTTAATGCAGGAGCTGCCCCCTGGTGGTCAGTGTGCTCCCACAGTGGGAGTGCCACTCAGCCAGAAGCCGGGCTCACTGAGCCGAGCTCACGGCTGGCGAGCGCAGCAGCGGTGTTGGGAGCCAAGTGGTAAGGAGCCAGCAGGTGGGCAGTAAGGAGCGAGCAGGTGGGTGGTAAAGAGCGGTGAGCCAAGCGGTATGGAGTGAGCAGGGGGGTGGTTAGGAGTGAGCAGGCGGGCAGTTAAGAGTGAGGGGTCCCAGATTGTGAGAGGGCGCAGGCCAGGCTGAGGGACACTGCCTCCCCTGCCCCCTGTGCACGAATTTCGTGCACCAGGCCTCTAGTTTATAAAAAGAAAAGTTATAAAAATGAGTTGTAAGTGTAGTCTTAATCATTTGTGGTTGGTTGCCTATATTTTGAATCAGCACCTCTATAAGTTATAATTTATTATCATTTTATAGAGGAGGAAACCAAGTGTCTGAGGGGTTAAATACCTTACTTATATAGCTACTAAGTGTCAGAACCAGTATTGTCTAGCTCCAAAACCCATCTTTCTGTCTTACCATATGTGATAGAGGCAGTTGGACATTAGGTTTGGGCTCAGGTGTAGTCCTGGCTGGAATAGTAGCTTTAGAAGGCATCAGCCTAGAAGGCTAAGTTAAAACCATGGGAGTGGTTGAGATTGCCCAGGGAGATTGTGTAGGGTGAGGACTGATGAAAGCTTGGGGCAGGGTTCTTGAGGACAGGGTTCTTGTACTTTTTTGCAGAGTACACTTTTTGTAGTGAACATTGGTTATCTGTAATGTTAAATGCCATTATTTCTTGTGAACTCTGGCTTTGATGTTGCTTTGATGATCTGATTCTGTATATTGGAGGTGGCTCCCATTTCATGACCTGGTGGCATTGTGTTGTCATTCCAGATTACCTAAAACCAGATCTATGGATGATCTTCTGTCTGCCTGTGACACAAGCAGCCCTCTGACGCGCACATCCAGTGACCCTAACCTGAATAACCATTGTCAGGAGACCAGAGCAGGCCTGGAGCCCTGGCATAGCAATCCTGAGGGATCAGAGACAGCCTTCATGGAATCTGGGGTAGGAGGTCCTCAGCAGACTGTAGGAGAAATGGGTCTTCCCTCACCTCTGCCCAGCAGCCAGAAAGACTACTTGAGCAATAAACCTTTCAAGAGTCACAAAAGCTGTTCTCCAAGTTACAAACTGCTCAGTGCCACAGTGCCCCAGGAAATGAAGAGCAACTCCTCTGATCCTGAGATTAAAGTCCTGGAAGAGACCAAGGCATCAGCTCCAGACCCTCCTGCCCAGGAGGTGCTGTGTAGGACTTTAGATGGCACAGAGGAGCCACCTGAACATTTCCCTGAAAAAGAAGCTGTTAGTGCACTCTCTAAAGTAATTTCCAACAAGTGTGATAGAATTTGTGATTTTCCTGAGTCTTCCCAGGACTCCCTTACAGGTGCCCCCCAACAGGCCCAGCTAGGCTCTGTGCTAGGTGTACCCTCCAGATCTGCTCCAGATCACAGTCTGGGCATCCTTTGCAACCCACCGAATGCTACCTGCCAAACTCCTCCGGACCCAAGCACTGACTTTCTCAACCAAGATCCCCCAGAGTCTGTGGCAAGTATCTCCCACCAGGAACAGCCCAGTTCTGTGCCAGATCTGATTGATGGGGAGGAAGACACTGACAAAAAAGGGAATAATAGGAATGGGCAGTTATTGGAAAATCCTCGCTTTGGGAAAGTGCCATTGGATTTGGCCCGAAAGCCAATTTCTCAGAGCCAGATCAGTGAGTTCTCCTTTTTAGGGTCCAACTGGGACAGTTTCCAAGGGATGGTGACTTCATTCCCAAGTGGGGAGACCACTCCTCGGCGGCTGCTTTCCTATGGTTGTTGTAGCAAGAGGTCGAGCAGTAAGCAGATGCGGCCCATAGGGCCCTGCTTTGGGGGCCAATGGGTTCAGAGAGAAGGGGTGAAGTCACCTCTCTGTTCTAGTCATTCCAATGGACACTGTACTGGTCCAGGAGGAAAAAACCGGATATGGTTGTCCGGTCACCCAAAGCAGGTCTCCAACACAAAGCCTGTTCCACTGAGCTGCCCTTCTCCAGTGCCTCCTCTCTATCTGGATGATGATGGACTCCCCTTTCCCACGGATGTGATCCAGCATAGACTACGGCAAATTGAAGCAGTGTACAAGCAAGAGGTGGAGCAGCTACGTCGACAGGTGCGGGAACTGCAAATGAGACTGGATATCCGTCACTGCTGTGCCCCTCCAGCAGAACCTCCCATGGATTATGAGGATGATTTTGTAAGTATTCACCTACTGCCACCCATCCATTCATTTATTCTGTCCATTAGCCTTCCATTCAACATTCATTCATGGGTACTTGCTGTGTGCCACTGTGTAAGGTGGTTGGGCTATAAGATGAAAGACATAGAACCTTCTCTCAAGGAGCTCACAGTCTATTGGAAGAGACAAACAATTAGAATGATTATTTCTTAATACTATTTGAGGGAAGCATCAAGTATTGGGGCCTGGGGTAGAGTGAAAGGTCAGGGAAGGCATTCCTGAGAAGATAATGCTTAGCTGAGTACTGGAAAATGTGTCATATGTAGCTTGGTAGACAGTGAAAAGGAAATAACCATTTGTAGAAGCATGGAGGCAATAGGTATTCCAACAGTATGGCTTGAACAAATGGATTGTGTGTGTGTGTATGTGTGTGTACATGTATACTTGTGCTAGAATGGCAAGGGAGGCAGTTGGGTAGTGCGGTGGGAGGTGATATTGGGGAAGTAGACAGGGATCGGAAAGGTCAGTTTGAGTTCCCTTATTGTTTGGATTTTACCTTCAAGGTAATAATATTTTTGACCAGTGAGTAATGTGATCAGATTTGTATTTTAAGAATACTACTCTAGGAGAGGGTGGTGGTAAGGGGGAGAGATCAACCAAAGGACTTGTATGCATGCATATAAGCCTAACCAATGGACACAGACAACAGGGGTGAGGGCATGAGTGGGGGTGTTTGTGGGGGGCAATGGGGCGATAAGGACACATATGTAATAGCTTAATCAATAAAGAAAGAAATAAAAAATTATTACAGTAAAAGACAAAAAAAAAAAAGAATACTACTCTAGCAATAGTGTATTAAATGGAGGAGGCAATTGAAACTCAGTTTGGGAGGCTGGTTAGGATGTTTCAGAATAATCCAGGTGAGAAATGAGGACCATTTAGGTTTTGCTGTGTTGGGGGAGGCCTCAGATTCTGGCACAACAGTCCCTGGGGAGCTTCTAGGAGTCAGCTTCTTGCCCATAATATCTTGTCATCTACACAGGCACTTTACTTCCTCCTGTTAAGACATTCCGTCTTCATTGCTACCTACTTGTTGGGATGGGATGGGCAGGGCCAATAACTTCTTAACATTCAGGGTGATGATTTAGAACAGGAGTCAGCAAACTTTTTTGGTCACGGGCCAGATAGCAAATGCTTTAGGCTTTGTGGGACACATAGTCTCCTTTGCCGCTACTTGGCAGAAGCAGCCGAAGACACACATGTAATGCACTTAGAACAGCATGTGATGCATAATAATATTAGAGATGATGAAGATAATGTTGATGTCTTCGCCTTTTCTTCAGACATGTTTGAAGGAGTCGGATGGAAGTGATACAGAAGATTTCGGCTCTGATCACAGTGAAGACTGCCTTTCAGAAGCAAGCTGGGAACCTGTTGATAAGAAAGAGACTGAGGTATGTCCTTGCAAATATGGGTCCTTATGCAAGCCAATGTGTTTTCACATTTCTCAGAGATGAGTGATGTGCTGTAGACGGTCTTCTTTTTAGGTGAATAGTGGCCAACTATAAAGACAGGCCTTGTCCTTTCCTCCTGGGACACTCTCCTTGTTGCAGTGTGTTGTTCTGCTTTGTTGACAAGGACCTGGAATTTTTTCTTGTCCCTTCTGTTAGGTGACTCGCTGGGTTCCAGACCATATGGCATCACATTGCTATAACTGTGACTGTGAATTCTGGTTGGCCAAACGAAGACACCATTGCAGGTAAGGTGTTTTATATGATTTGATATGGCTCGAAGAGGTGAGGTACACATATATGAATGAAATTGAATTAATCTGAAAATGGAGACATCTTTATAGGAACTATTTTTGCTTGTTTCCAACGTTTCTTTTTATTTACTCATGTAATGCCTTTTAGAGTATCATTCATTCTCAATGTATTGGCATTTATTTTATTTAAAAAATGTTTCAATTACAGTTTGCATTCAGTATTATTTTGTATTAGTTCAGATGTTCAGCATAGTGGCATTTCTGATGAACTCTTTCCTCCTTGTGCTTTGGCAGAAATTGTGGGAATGTATTTTGTGCCGGTTGCTGCCACCTGAAGTTGCCCATTCCTGATCAGCAACTCTATGACCCAGTTCTCGTCTGTAACTCATGTTACGAACATATCCAAGTATCTCGTGCCAGGGAACTGATGAGCCAACATCTGAAGAAACCCATTGCTACAGCTTCCAGTTGAATGCCAGAGATGACCTATCCAATTATAGCAGGTTGGAAGGGAGAATCTGCTTCTGGTATAGTTTTGAAGGTTCCTTGGTGTGGCTCATGAAATCACAGAGTTCAAAGATACCATCTTGAGAAATCCTTGGTATCATGAGACTGGAGCAGAGGAATTCCAATTTGACAGGAGGTCCTCTACTACGGGTGAGACCCTCACCGTGGGGTAATGGTCCTGACCCAGACCCAGAGTCTGGAATCTTAATGTTGAGTTGGTGACTCCAGCTTCTTTCTCCTGGGAGTCACAAGATAATGATTTCATTGATACTGCCTGGTAATGTGTGCCCCAAACAGCAATAGAAAGGCATATGTATAACCAAACTCCAAGTGATAACCAGATCCATCTCTCCTCCACCTTGAAATAAAGCAGATTATAGTATATAAAATAGGAATTCCTATCCTATTTGAAATGAACTATATCCTGTACCTCTGTGCTCTGTGTCTGTGCATGAAGGCTCAGTCTTTAGAGGCACTTCCTCTAGTTGCATTAGTTCTGTCTTTCTGTGGAGTTTGGTTTTAAGACTGGTTCAGCAAGTGGAGGTTTTGCTGTATTTTTCACTTGGCTCATTGGCCAGCATCAGTGAATATTCAGTTTAGGGGGACAGTTCTAGGGAGTGAGACATTTTTGGGAGCAGAAAAAACTCTGCTGATGTTCAGTCCTGGCAAAAGTCAGTTATTTTGAGCTATAAAGGCAGTCATCTGTGTCATTCGGTGATGGCTCTTGAGGTATGCACTGTGAAGAATGAGAAGGGAAACGCATAAATTATCCTTGTGAAATATTTGCTGATTGTGCCCTGCCCTTTGCGCCTGACTTTTCCTAGTTGTCCTGGTGCTAACACAGGAGCTACACCTTGATCCTCTCCTGGCATGAAAATAAAACCATGGTGTTTTTTTTTGTTGTTGTTGTTCCATTGCCCACTTTCCTCATGTTGTCTTTCCCTTGGCTGCTGCCTCCTCTGGATCACACTGCTTCTTATCCTGAACACTTGACACCTTGAGGGTAGAATTTAGTGTTTGGTTTTTACCTCCTAGAATATGCTGTTTGGTATGTGAGGGTTTCAGTACAAATGCTGCTGTTTATTTCTGTGCACTTAACAATGGAACCCAAACAGAAGAGAATAAAGCCTTGATACCAAAATTGGGAGAGAAAATGTGTCCATTTGGACCAAACCTTGTTTTATTTTTTTTTCATTTTTTTTTCATATTAATATGTACCAGTGGCACTTAACCAAAAGATACAGTGATATAGCCATGTACTGTGGGTGAGACAGATACAGTTTTCTTAACCTATAACAAAATCACTAGAATTTCCTTTATACATTTTTCTTAATTTGTTGGTGTATAAAAGGTAAATTACACTTAGGCTTATCCTGTTTTAAAACTACTATGGTAGCTGTCTGCTACTTTCATGTTGCTTCCTAGAAAAAAGATTTTTTTATTTGAAAAAAAATTGAACAAGAATCATATTTGTCCTGACCTTTTCTTCAATCCTACAGAGAAGCATCTGTGCTTTTATACTTGCCATGGGTGTAACCTAAAAAGTTTTGGCGTATTTAGGTCAACCTAGCAGAACTCTTTTTGGTTTAAATGAAGTTGAATAATGGAGATTTTGTGTCTGGGAAATTCCCGAGATCATTGAAAAAGTAACAAACTATCCCTTGTCTCTGACACATAAAATTCTTCTAAGCATTTTCGCAATCATTACAACTTAACTGCCAGTTGTGAGTGGCTTTTTAATTAACTTGATTTTCATTGCACATGGGGAGTAAAATTAGTAACCTTTGCGGGGACTGTATCTGTCTCTTTTGTATGGCTATTTTGAGGGACTATCCCATCAGTGAACATACTGCATGGCCTTGGGGAGAGACTCTGGGCTCTCAGCTCAGATGTGTTCATCACATACTCCTTTCAGAGCTCTTGTGGGTGTAAGTGACATGACGTGGCCAAAAATCCAAACTGTGCAGTTGCGTTGTGACAAACATGCAATGTGCTGTAAAAACTCAATACAATTTAAATAAAATCTCTATATTAGTGCTGCTTTGTTGGATCTTTTTATTCATTTTAACTTCTAAGAAAACCTAACGCACACTCATTTTTTCTTTGATCATGAGAAAGGACTGAAACGTTACACCCCGTCCAACATTTTCCACTTTTTTATGGACTTTTCTTTTTTCAGTTACATTCTTACTTATCGACCTAGGGAGTTACCTGATTGACACAGTAGAATTCTATCCCATCTCATGAGGTTCACTTCTCTAAGGTCTAGAATTTCACCCGCTGGTTGATCGGACGCACAGGATTGTGCCGATATTCCCCGCCGCCTCAGTTCCCCGCCCACCTTGAGGAGACTGTCCTGAGCACAATCTTGGCTTCCAAGTGTGTATTGAAAAGCACATAAAATGCTATCTAAACGGCGAGTTTGTTTCCTCAGGATACCAGCCCACCGTCGCCTTTTTTAGTTGTGGGGAGCTGAGCCATTCCATTGCCATAGTCCTGAGATGACAGAACGAGGCCCTTTGTTCTCGGGAATGGTTGCCTTCCTGTGGCCAAGCGCACACTTGCCGCATCCCACCTCCCCGCCCGGCACGCCGGCCCCGCGGTGAGGACGCGAACCCCGGTGTTCCACGCGGGTCACTGGGCTCGTTTCCTCGCGGGGCTTACCCCTACCTGGTGGGCAGCCACCCCAGCTCGAGGGAATGTGACTTTCTCCCGTCGTGTCCCACGCGTGGGCACGTGGCCTGGGCGACGCGCTTCCCGCGGGTCGGCGGTGCCCGCCGAGGGGGCACCTCTTCCGGGCGCGCGGTGGGAACTCGAGGCCCCATTGGCCGCGCTGGACGGCGCCGCGGGGCTCGGACGCCAACGGTCCGGGTCCGCGAAGGCCGAGCGCCGGCAGGAGGGGGCAGGGCGAAGCGAAGGCCGGGGGGGATCGAGAACGGGATAGCAGAGCCAGGCTCGGCGGGGCGAGGCCCAGGGCCCGGGCGGGGGCCATGGAGGAGGCGCTACTCTCCACCCCCATCAACCCCAACAACTTCCCCGCCAAACTGTGGCGGTTGGTGAACAGCCCTCGCTACCGCTCGATTCGCTGGGACGGCCGCGGCGAGGGGCTGCTCATCGACCAGCCGCTCTTCGAGGCCGAACTGCTCAGCCCGCCCGGGGCGGGAGCCGGAGGCGGCGGGAGCTCCGGGGGCGGCGGCGTCGGCGGCGTCGGGGGCGCGGCGGCCGAGCCCGAGCTCTTCAAAACCACCAACTTCACCAGCTTCATCCGCCAGCTCAACCTCTACGGCTTCCGCAAGGTGGTGCTGGACGGGCCGGGCGCGACGAGACACGCGCCGGAGCAGGTGGGCGGCGGGCCTGTGGTTGACGGCCCGGTCCATCACTTCCACAGCCCCGCATTTCCGCCGAGACTAGCCCCAGCTGCTCGTGCACCTCAAGCGGCTCACCAGCGCCAACAAGGCCAAGCTGGCGGCCGGCCTGAAGGTGCCCTGCCGCCCGCCCAACCGCTTCCAGAGACTCCTCATCACGTCGGCCTCCGCCTCGGCCTCGGCCTCCGCCTCCTCCTCCGTCTCGGCCTCCGCCTCGGCCTCCACCTCCACCTCCCCGCTGCAGCACCAGGAGCCGCCGCCGCCCGCGGGGCCCCGGCCGGATCCGCACGGTGAGTCCCGCCCGCCGCCGTCCGGCCTCTGGTGCCCTCGCCCACCGCAGGGCACATGGGCTCAGGGAGCAGCCGCCCCTCCGAGACCTGGCGGCACGTCCTCATCTTTGAGGGATCCCGCGGGCTTCCCCAGAAATAGGCCCCATCGCCATGGTTCTCACTCCCAGCAGCACCCTCTGTCTACCAGCACCTCCTCTGGGAAGAGTCCACGGGCATTTAGCCCCGTCCGGGTCCACCGGCCGCCACAGGAACCCCTGCTGCAGGCTCTCCTCTCCCTGCTGCCCCTGAGCCCCGACCTTCCGGAGCCATTGACCTCCGTGCGGCCTGTGAGCAGCGGGAATGGGTAGCGCCGGGCCTGGAGGAAACGCAGGGCCGCCTTGGCTCCAGTGGGAAGCAGAAGGGGGATACTGGACGGGGTGAGCGTGTGTGATGAAGATGAAGGTAGGAAGGAACAGGGTCACAGCCGATTAGACCACTTGTCCCAGCCAAGGGGAAGGGAACAGGGTCCCTAGAGTGGAAGTTTGTCGTTGAAGAGACAACGCCATCTTCCACCCACTGACACAGCTAAGAGATGTTGGGAGACATGTTCTGACAATAAGCATATGTTAGGCCCCAACTAGTGTGTAGAACGACAAGGCATTGTTTATATATCTTAAGAGCAAAAATATATTTCATTATTCAACCTGGTATTATTCCCATGTAGGAGGAGTTGGCTGAACAGTCTTTGGTTGTAGCTACCTAGAGCGGATGCTTATTTTAAGAGGCTATGGTAGGATGATTACATTCTCCTAGGAAGCTGTCCAAGTCTCAGCTTCTATCATGATTTCTTTTATAAACATCTAAACAAACTGTGAGCTATGCTGATTGCTGAACTTGCCAATAAATCTCGCATCCATCTCTGTATATATATAAAAAAAAAAGAGGCTATGGTAGGACACATATAAGGCAAAAGTGATTTTCTGTACAGTTGTCAAGTTTTAATTACAAAGAATGTTAGAAAGCTCACATTATGACCTTTAAGTTGTTCACTATTGGATATAATCTTTCATTATTCGAAAAAAAAATTGTGTTTATAGATCTGTATTTACTAAAAGTTCAGAAATCCTCTCTGATAAAAAATTATTTTATAAACTTGATTTCTGATGCTCTTCCTCTTGTTCCAGGAAGAGCGGCAATATTAGAGAGTAATAGAAACATTTTCAGCATGTTAACATAAAAATTTTTCTGGGTTACTTTTCAGTTTTGGAAAACTTAAAAAATATACAAATAAAAGAACACTGTGTTCAACTTAATGCAAGCCAAGAGTTATGAATGAGGCGGCACTTTGTTCGTTTGGAATTTAGAAGATAAGGGATTAGGTTGTGTCTGTGGAGTTTAGAAGATAAGGAATTAGGTTAGAGTTCTAGCAACAAGTTGGAGAAATAGCAGTGGAATAGGAATGTTCCAAAGGAATTCTGAAGGAATATTAAGCTACTTCCATATGATGGCCATTGATTTTGATGGGGAATCCAATGGGGAAAGGCAGTGGAGACAGTACCATGGCAGACATTTGGCAGAATCTCTGCCATCTATACTTGTTTTTCAGGTTGTGTATCTGAGAGAGAGGAAAAAAAATATGTTCCTGAGAGCAATAGGATAACCACTTTATTTTTTTAATGTTTTTTTAAATTGATTTCAGAGAGGAAGGGAGAGGCAGAGAGAGAGATAGAAACATCAATGATGAGAGAGAATCATTGTTTGGCTGCCTCCTGCATGCCCGCCACCTGGGCCACATGTGCCCTGGACTACAATCGAACCAAGGACCTTTCAGTCCGCAGACCAATGTTCTATCCACTGAGCCAAATTGGCTAGGCAGGATAACCACTTTAAACAAGCATACATACATACATATGTACATAAACCTAAGAACCAATTCTTGCTTACTTTTTTCTCTTTGATTTTCTTTTCCCCTCCCGTATCCTAAACCCAATTGTATTCTAAGGACAGAATCCATTTTAATTGAAGAAACACAGGGGCTATCTAGGATCTGATTTTCTTCACTTCTATTTCAGTTGGCTAGCATCTTAAAGATTATTTGTTGAAAAACTTGTAATTCATACTTTTTCAGGATAGATAATACATCAATCCATATATACCTAGATTATTGTAGTTTTCATGAATTTCCTGTTTTGTTTTGTTTTTTACCATTTTACCTGTTCATATGTGCAGGTGGTATGTCACATGTGGATTGCCTGCACCATAGGCTTGGTTCACTAGGGAATTGTGTTACTAGTTTGGGTGGAATGTAATTCTAAGTTCAAGAATATTGGCCCAATTTTGTTTTGCTTTAATTCCATGTTATAAGTCCTTGGCTCTTCTATTTTTCCTAGCCTAACCTATATTCTGCCTGAATTGTCTTGGTTAAATGCCTGATTACACTGCTACTTCTTAGTTTCCATTTTGTTTTTTGTGTTCTGCAGTTTAGGGTTTGAAAGCTTTTCTTTCACAGTACAATCCCCTGTTTTAGGATCTAGTTCTCTTATCTAGATCCTTGAGCCAGCTTCCTTTATACTTTTTGAGAATGTACTTGATAAGAAATGTGAGGATCACATGTTTTTCCTTTGTCTACTTTTATTATTTTGTTTTTAGTGGCAATTTTTAAAATATTCGTTAAAATTTTCTAAACTAAGTCACATAAAGTTGAGTGGTAGATAATCTGTCTTTGCCTGGGGCTACCAAGCTCTCAAGAGGCAGGTTTTGGACAAGAGACAAATTTTTCCTGGGGATTGATTAGTTTAGATTCATTTATACAGAAGGAATAGAATTTCTAAGAACAGAAATTCATCCTACCTTACATTTCTATAATTCTGGATTTAAACTTTGCCAAATATATCAAATTAAGGTATTCTGAAGACATATAGGTATGATCTGTAAAGTTGGAGTACAGCCCTCTGAGATAACCCTTAACAGAAGAATAAATAAGAGCTGAACATGTTTTAGATTTTTATTTCAAAAACAAATTTGAAGGAATGTCCTTCGAATCCTAACAGCGTCCTTATGTTATCCACTGAGCCAAACCGGCTCCGGCCATCACTCAGACTTTACCTTGCTAGGAGTAGAATTTATATTTTAATTCATACCTAAACCAGAAATTGAGAAATCAAGATAGAGAATTCTTTAATTAGCTGCTTATATTATTGATAGTCTAAAAATTCATCAACAGCTTAACCCTGAAGAGGGTACAAAAACGATTAGTGAGCTATTGCACATTGTGCAATATGTTGTTTTAGCACTGTTAGCGGTGGAAAAACAGCACCAGGTGCTAGGCTCAGGAGTAGTTAGGAGCACTCTCTAATGCTTTATTCTTTAGAGGAAATAAATACCATAGAAATAAAATGAATAGTGTGTAACATGTAGAATAAGTTTACAGGTTAAATAGTTGAAAAAGTAAGTATTTGAGTGCCATTTTTCACTAGGTAGTTTAACAGATGAGTATGATGTAAATTACACTTCCCCTCTGTTTTATGGAATTTTTTTTTTTTTTTTTTTTGGTTAACCCTCACTCGAGGATATTTTTTCCATTGCTTTTCAGAGAAAGTGGAAGGGAGGAAAGGAAGGAGGGGGGAAGAAAGAGAGAAAAACATCTATGTGAAAGCGATGCATCAACTGGTTGCCTCTCATATGCGCCCCAATCGGGGGTGGGGAGCAACCCTGAAACCCAGGTACATGCCCTTGACAGAGAATCGAACCAGAGACTCTTTGGTGCAAGGAGGGATGCTCTAACTACTGAGAAACACTGGCCAGGGCTGGATTTTTTAAAAATAAAATCAATTGAATGGCATTTGTGAACCACATAATACATAAAGCCCTCCATAGTAATAAATTAGGCTAGCTTTGTTTATGTTCAAGAACCTCAGTCTATAAAATAAGTTCAGCTTGTGACATATATTTTTTTTCTCATTACATAGTATTGCCCATTACATAGTATTACATAGTATTTTTCTTACTCATATCCGCTTTTTAATTCCTTTCTACCTTGCAAGATAAGAGAAAGCAAATAATCAGAATTTCTGGGTCTGCGTATGTGGATTTTTAACAAACAAACTCTAGGTGACTCAAATGTAAATCAGTTTTTGAGAGCCACTGATATCTAGGAAGGGACACTACTAGAGATACTTTGAAGAAAAAAAGACCATGGAAATTATTGATTGATTTAAGGAATGAAAAAGAGAACTAAAAGTTTTCAAGCCTGACTTTTCTGCAAAGATGATCATTTTTAAAAGTATGTGTTTTGAAATTGACTTTAGGGAGAGAGAAACATCGATGTGAGAAACATCAATTGGCTGCCTCCTGCGCACAACCTGACTGAGATTGAGCCCAAATCCTGGGTACGTGCCGGGACCAGGAATTGAACCAGTGACCTTTCAGTGCACAGGGTGATGCTCAACCAACTGAGCCACACCGGCCAGGGTGAAGATTATAATAAAAAAAAAATTGAAAGGAGGCAAAGAAGATTAAATTTATTTTGGTTTGTATTATACTTCTTATTTGTTCCACACTTATTTCTTTTATGTATATGGTTGAGCGCTTATTTTCGTGCCTATTATTACGGTTCCTAAATGATTTTAAAGACAGAATGGGATTTCTGAAACTTCTAGGAAGTAACTTACAGATTGGAAAAATCTGGGTCAATCAATTGAGGTAAAAGGTAAGATGACTGAATAATTTATAAAAGGCTTTTAACATTGAATATTGATTTACACTTGATTTAATTTTAAAAGTTTGGTCACTTTGTCTCTTATGACATATTGAAAACCAAACAAAAGTTTATTTGATTATTTTTTCAGCATTTTATGTGTAACCTCATATTCTGTTTGTTTTTACAATACTTAATTTCTGTTGTGTTAAAGATGACTGAAAACTCAACATTTCACAGGTGAAGAGTAGTATGTATTTTTTGACTTTTGGTTTACTATGTCCAGGGTGTAATTTAAAATTAGTAAATGTGCTTTTCCTCTTTTATGCAGGACCAGTGGCTGTAGGACAGTTCCATCGGTCATTCCGGCGTGATAGTCTGTCTCCTTATTCCTACGTATCAACTTCATCCCACAACCACAGTACCTTTCCTCTGAAAGGTTTAGATCGGACCCCGATTCCTCCTAGAACATGGCAGAACTCCCTTGGAATGCACCCAGGACAAGTAGAAACGTCTCCTACTTTTTCAGATAAAGGGGTTCCATTTCCTGTCCTGCAGAGGTTTCCAACTGAAGTTACCTATACTCTGCAGCCCAGCGCCACATCCGTACATGTTCAGCAAGGTCCTCAAACAATGGTCAACTCCTCCCAAAAATATAGTAACTACACACCCTCAGCACAGTACTCCCAAGCCTACTATCCAACAGGTATGAGAAATTCAAATTCAATGGCTTCTCTTAAGGCACTACTTTGTAAGGAGCATTTATATGTTTAAATGCATTTCTGCATGCTTAAACAAAAGTACTAGGAATATGCTCCTAAGAAATGTCAAAGATTTCTCATCAAGACATATTTTTAAACAATATATAAAATTTCATGTGTTCTTAAGGATTGTAAAAATTCCATTCTTGCATAAAGGTGTATATTTTTAGTGAAATGTTTGGATCCTCAAACTGTTGTAGTAATGAAATTAAGATTAAGTACACTGAACCTTACTATAACTCTGTCCTTGGTGCAGAATTATTTTCTCTTTTTAAAAATATATACATACTATATGTTTTACATATATTTAATTTTAAAGGTGAGATTACCTCATAATGAAGTCATTTTAGTATCTTAGTAATGAAGTTTATTTAATAAAAGAGCATGCTTTCCATCTCTTAAAACTAAATTATATTCTCTTAGTAAAAATGTGATGGTGTGGTTTGACAGTACAGTCCCAGCCAACTAAGAACTGGGGAATAGCAGAGAGGAGGACCTGACAATGACAATTGACTTAGAACTCAACCAAAGGCATTGAAGACATACTGGTAGATCTCAAGCCGCTAATTGGGAATCCTTATGATAGTGACCATCAGTTTAGCTTGGCGGGGGTGGGGGGGGGTGGGGTGTATTTTTTGGAGGGGGAAAGACATTTTTGCAGAGTAATAGCCTTACCATTTTACTCAAATGTATAGTCTGTTTTGCAGAAGCAGCATAGCTGTAGTGTGTGTTTCATCATGTATTGTGCTTTACATAGTGATGAAATGGGGCAATAGAAACAAGACAAGGGTCAAGACTTTCAGAAAAGACCAGAGAGAAGAAGGGGGCATTTTTTTGCCCTATGAGTTAAGATTCTAGGCAAATTAATTTACTCACGATATATAGATCTGGAAGCAATCTCTAGAAGTATTTGTTAGACTATTTTTCTCTGGCAGAATGACATCAAAAGCTAAAATAAATGGAAGGAATGTAAATTAGATAAGGGAATTACTAGACGAGGCCTAGTATTTTTCCAGATTGTCAGCTACTTCTTTGAAGAACAAAAATATCCGTGTGATCTTTAAAAACAGAAGATGACAAATTTTATGTTGTAAGTTATATATCTTATGTATAGCAACAAATAGGGCCAGATCTTTATTAGTGAGCTTAATCCAATATTTTAATAAACACATTAGGCATGACTGTCTACATTACAATTTTGGTTACATTCCCTGTATTCCCATAGAATATATACATAGAGATAGTCTGTGTCTTCCATACACTTGCTTTATTTTCTGTAGCCCTGTAAACTAGACAGTAACCCTACCTCCTCTCCTTTTACCAAGAAATGTTTCTCTTTTCTTTCCTAACCCCCTTCAAACCCTCCTCCTTAAACTTATTAGAGACTCAAAAAAGCTTCTGGAGAGTGGAAATTTGGGAAGACTGCAGCAGGGAGATGTAGAAATATGTTTGTCCTTCCAATTTGGAATTTTGGAGGCATTTTCTATGGACATATTAGATACTAGCTTCTATATTGCTATTACTATATTCCTACACTTAAGGTACAGATGGTTACAGTCTGGCTGAAAAGTCAAGCTAGCCTGTATAATGTTTCTATGGGAAAATGTATTCCAAATTCCAATTTGGAAACTCCTAGTTCTAAATTTTTTGAGAACCAGTTATTTATTACTTATCAGAAAACACTATAAATAGTTAATATTATTCATTCATTATAGAAATATTTTTAAAATTATGATTTAGGACATGTTATTTTAAAATATTTTTTAAAATATTTTTTTATTGATTTCAGAGGAAGGGAGGGGGAGAGAGAAACATCAGTGATAAGAGAGAATTATTGATCATCTGTCTCCTGCAGGCTAAAAATATTTTATGTTAGCTTGGATATAAATTTATAAATTGAAAATTATCTCCAAGAGTTCAAGGCAAGGACTAGGAAAGAAACATTAAAATAACAAGTAAGGCCCAGCCAGCATGGCTCAGTGGTTGAGCATCGACCTATAAACCAGGAAGTCATGGTTCAATTATTGGTCAGGGCACATGCCCGGGTTGTGGGCTAGATCCTTGGTGTGTGGCATGCAGAAGGCAGCCTATGAATGATTCTCTCTCATCACTTATGTTCCTGTTTTTCTCTCCCTCTCCCTTCCTCTCTGAAATCAATAAAAATATATTTAAAAATAAATAAATAAAGTAAAATAACTAAGTGCTGATATTTTGATGTGTATGGTGCTTATGAAATAGAATCTTGTTATCTGAACTTTTGTCTTCTTTAAGAGCGATAATTGAAATGACTATAAAGTTTCTGAGGTTATGAGAATAAGAGACCTCATGATGACTTCTAATATATGAGTAGTTCTATGCTCTAATGTAGGCAAAACTGCTCTGAACATTCTGAAGTACGTTATAAATAAAAAGTTGTACTGTTAAGTATAAAAGACCTTCTATGGAAAAGAAAATGCCATAAAAATACTGTGCAAATACTTAATTCTTTCAAACTTTAGGGTAAGGAAGCAAAAAGTAGTAAGCAATTTAACCAATAACTTAGTAAATACGTATTTATGAAGAGCATTCCAAATAACTTTCCCAAAGTTACATAGAATATTATTCTCAGAGGCAGGATAATAATCACTCCAAAATCCAGCTCTGTAAGTCCTAATAAAGTAACTAATTTTAGAATAATGGTCATACTTTTGAATCCTTTTGAAGTAAGCTATATGACTTGGGGAGGTTTTGATTAAATTTTAGTAAAAAAAACAACATCCAACTTCATTTAAAAATTACTTATATTGAAAATAAACTTGGATCTGGTCTTTCTATAGCATAACCAGTAAATTTTGAATTTTGTTATATTTCATAAATTAATTTCTTTAGTAAAGCCAAATATTGAGACTAAAAAATTGCCATCAGACTGACTCATAAAATGACTCATCTGAATCATTCCTTACATTTTTTTTAAAAAAAATATATATTTTATTGATTTTTCACAGAGAGGAAGGGAGAGAGACAGAGAGTTAGAAACATCGATCAGCTGCCTCCTGCACATCTCCCACTGGGGATGTGCCCGCAACCCAGGTACATGCCCTTGACCGGAATCGACCCTGGGACCCTTCAGTCCGCAGGCCGACGCTCTATCCACTGAGCCAAACCGGTTTCGGCAGAATCATTCCTTACATTTTTCATTCCTCTCTTGAAGCGTCTGTTTTCTCTGCCTAGCTCATTTACATTTTTTTCATTCTTGTCACTCCTTCAAAGACAAAATGTAGATTCATTATTAATTGACTCTTTTTACTTTTGTCTTATTCTTGAATTCAATTTTTTCCCTATGATGTTATTTTCATAGTGGGAGTGAAAATTTTTACCTTTATTATTTTTTGAAAAAATTTACCTTTAGGTAATTTTTAGTAATCTGGCTTATTTTTAATTATTAGAATTGTTTTAAAACTGTAATCACCTCATATTTATATCTGAGATAAACTCTTGTTCATTATTTTAGCTTTTCATCCTACATGCAACTTAATGCCTTAATACTGCCTTCAGGATGACACTGGAAGTTTTTTTATACAGAAGAATGTGTTTTAGGACATAGTGATAAACTCATAACACACTAGATTAATTTTTCATGTATTAAGGACACAGTTACATTTCTGTAGCTAGGTTTTCATATTCAATAAGCTTACTGATAATGCACCTGGCTTTGTTCTATTTTGTTAACTATACAAAGTAGGACTGCATGGGTAAGGAAATAGCCATTGAGGAATCTTTTTGGATTATCTATTCAAGTGTTTTTTTTCATGAGGTAACTTTCTACTTTTCATTTGTTACTGGGCACCTTAAAGGACATTCACTATAATGCTGTTTTCTTAGATACCAAATCAGTTATCAGCTACACATATTTTCTCTGTTGTATACAGTGGGGCCTTGACTTACAAGTTTAATTCGTTCTGTGACGGAGCTCGTAACTCAAATTACTTGTATGTCAAATCAATTTTCACCATTACAATGACACATGATGCTGGGCTGATGTTGTGGCGTTCACTGTGATGTTTGCTGCGCCAGCTAGCGGTGGGGTATCTGAAGCTGGCTCGTAACCCAAATTTTAGCTCGCAACTCAAAGCAAAAAATCGGCCGAGAGACGACTCGTATCTCGAAAAACTCGTTAGTTGGGACACTCCTAAGTCAAGGCCCCACTGTATTCTATTTTATTTCTCCAAGAAATTTATTTTAAAGTACACGTTTAACAACTATTTAAAATGTATAACCAATGGAGTCAGATATAGCAATATCAGAAAAATAAAGCCAATATTTTTTCATCACTTTATTTTTTTCTTTATTGAATTTATTGGGATGACATTGGTTCACAAAACCATACAGGTTTTAAGTGTACAACTCAACAAAACGTCTGTGCTCTGCTGGTGTGCCCTTCGCCTAAAGCAGTCTCTGTCCATCCCCATTTTCTTCCCCTTTGCCCACCTCCACTAGCCTCCACATCCCCTTTCCCCTCTGGCTAATACCACACTGTTGTTTGTGTATATATAATGTGTTTTTTTTTTTCTTAATCCCTTCACATCATTGATATATTTTTAATGAAACACTAATGTTGCCCTGATGGGTGTAAACCTGCACCTCTAACTCTTTTCCTGCCACTAGGGGGCTAGGTTTTCCCTAGCTGTTAAAACACTAGAAAAAAGTCTGGATTTTTTTCAGAGTTTTGGCAAACCATGCAGACCCCTCCTCGGTGTTTAACTTATTTCTCAGGATATTTATGCTTTTAAATATTCTGGGAAACCAAATTCAGATCATAACATTTTAATTGTAAATTTTAAAAACCCTCAAGGATAAAGCAGGTCACAACAGCCTGAATTTTATGTGACCTTCTTAGCAATATCTATATCTAGACTTCTATCCATTATTTCAAGTTTTTCTTTACATGTGCAAAATTTGATGTCTTAAATTGCACATCGATATAAGATCAGTAGTCAATAATGGAGAAATAGGAAAACATTTCAATGCATTTTTACAATCCTTGGGCTAATTTACTTTCAAAGATTACAGAATGAGATTTTTTAGTAATTTTAAAATATATATTTTTATTGATTTCAGAGAGGATGGGAGAGGAAGAGAGAGATAGAAACATCAATGATGAAAGCGAATCATTGATCGGCTGCCTCCTGCATGCCCCCTACTGGGGATCAAGCCTGCAACCCAGGTATGTGCTCTGACCAGGAATCGAACTGTGAGCATCTGCTCACAGATTGATGCCCAACCACTGAGCAACACTTGCCAGGCTATTTAGTAATAGTATTAGAGCACTGGAAATATGAAAAATTTGTATAAGAAGAGAGAGAGTTGCACCTTGTAATAAAGACACTTTAAAAATGTTCAAGTAGAATTCTAGTAAAGTATTACATTTCAGGAAGAAGGAAGATTAGGGAAGTATTGTGGGTTATTAAAGGAAACATGTTTTGGATTTTGATCAGTGCATCTATCATTACCCACTTTGTGACTTTTGGCAAATTATTTCATGTCTCTGAGCTTTAGTTTCCTTATTTTTGTAAATTAATGGTAATATCTCATTCAATCGTTGTTTGAATTAAATGAGATAATATATGTAAAGCACTAGTACAGTGCCTGCAACATGGTAGGTGCTCAATAAATATCATCCTCTGTTTAATCCAAAGGTATGATATAATAACTGATTTTCATTCATTCTGGAGAGTCTCTCTCTGGAAAAGAGAAGACTCAACCTATTTTTAAGACTGCATCTGTGAGTATAACTATCCCAGTATAAAGAGTTCAATCTTTTCATGGTAACCTGCTATAAAGAGAAACTTTGGAAAATGTTTTTTTTCAGTAAAATAATAGCAGTGTTAGCTATTTATTGATTGATTGCTTACTGTATGCCAGTATTACTCTAAGTTCTTTATGCATATTAACTCATTCATTCCTCACAACAAACATGTTAGGTGGGTACTATTATCATCCCTATTCTAATGGGATGCAGAAACTGAAGCCAAAGAGATTAACCTGCTCACGTTTATGCAGCTGTTAAATTTTTGGATCTCGCCCTGGACAGTGTGGCTCAATTGGTTGACCATCGTCCCATCTACCAACAGGTCATCAGTTTGATTCCTAGTCAAGGCACATATCTGGGTTGTGGGCTCAATCCCCACTAGGGGGTGTGCAGAAGGCAGCTAATCAATGTTTCTCTCTCACATTGATGTTTCTCTCTCTTCCTCTCCCTTCCTCTCTATGAAATCAATAAAAGCACATTTTAAAAAAATACTATTTTAAAAAAAGATAACTTTAGCCTTAGTTGGTTTGGCTCAGTGGACATCAGCCTGCAGACTGAGGGGTCCTGGGTTCCATTCCTATCGAGGGCACATGATCAGGTTGTGGGCTTGATCCCCAATAGGGGATGTGCAGGAGGTAGCCGATCAATGATTGTCATCATTGATGTTTCTATCTTTCTCTCCCTCTCCCTCTCTGAAATAAATAAAAATATATATTTTTAAAATAAATTAAAAAAATAAGGGGATTGATTATTTTAAAAAACCCATATTTTAAATTTTGGTTCTGGGGTCCAAAGCTGGGCAGTCTGATGCTAGGATCTGAATTCCTAACCACTTGTCATGGTTAAAACATTTTTTTGCATAGATCTCACTGGATGCATTATATAATGGTAGAACTGTTCGGAGAATATTTCATACTTATTTTATCCTTAAAAACACCTCCTCCTCCAAGTGTGTGCTACTGTTAAAATGATTGAAATAATTATTTTGGAATTCCAAATATGTTCTGATATTTTCAACAAAAAGAAATTACATTTAATAACAGTTAATGTTTGGTTAGAAAGATACAAAAATGTTTAGGTGCTAAGAAATCATTTATAAAATTAGACATGACACTATTAAATGACTTTTAAAATTAATTTTGTATCATGTTTTCAACAAACAATAGCACCTAACTGACTAAATACATTTTATTGCACCCACAAAGGAAAGTACTCTTTTCCAAGATAAAAGAGGTGAGTACCTTGAATGCTATAGAGCAGTGGTTCTCAACCTTCTGGCCCTTTAAATACAGTTCCTCATGTTGTGACCCAACTATAAAATTATTTTCGTTGCTACTTCATAACTGTAATGTTGCTACTGTTATGAATCATAATGTAAATAAATATCTGATATGCAGGATGGTCTTAGACAACCCCTGTGAAAGGGTCGTTCGACCGCCAAAGGGGTTGCAACCCACAGGTTGAGAACCGCTGCTATAGAGGTTTATTTTGGTTGATGGACTTTGTATTTTGAATTCGTTCCAGCTGTATTACAGTGCTGCTCTCCTTCTACCCACATGGACGCTCTCAGCAGTTGTGTCACTCCCACTGCCTCTACCTATGCACACTGCAACTACTTCCAGGTAAGATCTTGGAACAATGGACATACTCTGTGTATCAGATGCAATAGTATTAACCTTGCAGAATTTCAAAGTGTAATTTTATCTTAATGAGTAACCACAGGTAAGCTGTGGATTATGGCCTCAGTTTTCGCAATTCTAAAAATAGAGAGTTGACATAAATGATGTCTGAGGATTCTTCTAGGCCTGCACTGACCAATATAGTAGGCACTAGTCACATGTGGTTATTAAAATTAAAATTAAATAAAACTTATTCCTCAGTCATACTAATCACATTTCAAGTGCTCTGTAGTCTCATAGGCTAGTTGGAACATTTATTCTTGGTGCTCCCATGGCAAAATAAATACCAGGTAACTCTTAAAATATATGTCACCAAATGACAGATTGTTTCGAGGTGGTGTAGATACTTTTTAAAAAAATTTCTTTATTGGTTAAGGTATTACAAATGTGTCCTCATTTCCCATTAACCCCCAACCTTCCCGCACCCCCCCCCCCACACACACACACTCATGCTCTCATCCCCCTGTTGTCCATGTCCATCGGTTTGGCTTATTTGCATGCATACAAGTCCTTTGGTTGATCTCTTCCCCTTACCCCCTCCCTCCCCTACTTTCCCTCTGGGGATTGATAGTCTGATGGCTGTTTCTCTGTCTTTGGATCTGTCCCTGTTCATCAGTCTATGTTGTTCTCTATATTCCACAAATGAGTGAGATCATGTATTTATCTTTCTCTGACTGGCTTATTTCACTTAGCATAATGCTCTCCAGTTCCATCCATGCTGTTGCAAATGGCAGTAATTCCTTCTTTTTTACCGCGTAGTATTCCATTGTGTTGATGTACCACAGTTTTTTAATCCACTCATCTGCTGATGGACACTTAGGCTGTTTCCAAATCAAAAAATGTGCAACGGACCTAAATAGACACTTTTCAAAAGAGGACATACAGAATGCCGAAAGACATATGAAAACATGCTCAAAGTCACTAATTATACGAGAGATGCAAATCAAAACGACAATGCGGTATCATCTCACACCTGTCAGAATGGCTATCATCAACAAATCAACAAACAACAAGTGTTCAAGAGGATGTGGAGAAAAAGGAACACTTCTGCACTGCTGATGGGAATGCAGACTGGTGCAGCCACTGTGGAGAACAGTATGGAGTTTCCTCAAAAAACTAAAAATGGAACTCCCATTTGACCCAGTGATTCCACTTCTAGGAATATATCCCAAGAAGCCAGAAACACCAATCAGAAAGGATATATGCACCCCTATGTTCGTAGCAGCACAATTCACCATAGCTAAGATTTGGAAACAGCCTAAGTGTCCATCAGCAGATGAGTGGATAATTACTTTTTTTTAAGGAGAAAAGAAAAATGATATTAAAAAACAAGAAATTTAAGTGGCCAAAGCCGGTTTGGCTCAGTGGATAGAGCGTCTGCCTGTGGACTGAAAGGTCCCAGGTTCGATTCCGGTCAAGGGCATGTACTTGGGTTGCGGGCACATCCCCAGTGGATGTGCAGGAGGCAGCTGATCGATGTTTCTCTCTCATCGATGTTTCTGACTCTCTATCCCTCTCCCTTCCTCTCTGTAAGAAATCAATAAAATATATTAAAAAAAAAAAGAAATTTAAGTGGTGGTCCTTCAGCCTCCAAGTTGTAAACCATTACAATAGACTGACCATTCGTGTACTCTCACCAATACCTACAGTCCAACTTATGCACTTATTTCCAAAATGACATCTGAAATCCTTTCCCTTTAAAAATTTTGTTTACTTCAATTAGTTTCTCATTATTTATTATGAAACAGTTGTTTTAGATTGCTATTTCTAGATAAGATTAAATTCTGTGCTTTGTATTTTATGCTATAATTGCTTAAAGATTGGAATTATGTGTTTGCCTTTGATATTATGTAGCCAAAATAGCTTCCATTCTTAAGAGAATATCTTACTAGTGGCATTCCAAAAGAACATTCCTTTTTTTTTTTTTGAAAAAGTCTACATGGGGTGTCAAATTATAGTTAGATTGTTGTTTGGAGAGTATAGAAGTGGATCAGGGGGCTTAGTTGGACATTTAAAAAAATAGTCTCCTTTTTTGTTTTTTAATATATTTTTATTGATTTCAGAAAGGAAGGGGGGAGAGAAAGAGAAAGAGAGATTGAGAGTGCGTGAATCATTAATTGGCTATCTCCTGCACACCACTGGGGATCGAGCCCACAACTTGGGCATGTGCCCTGACTGGGAATTGAACCATGACCTCCTGCTTCATAGGTCAACACTCAACCACTGAGCCACATGGGCCAGGCTTAGTTGGACATTTTTAATGGCAGATATCATCAATCATGATAGTCCAATCTATTTATCTTTACTAGAAGGACATATCTGTCACACAAAATGGATGCTCTTATTTGTGGATCCAGAACCCTCTCCCTGAATCATACTGGCGATATTCTAACAATGTTCATATCTTGATTATGTTTGTCTTAAATAATTTAAAACATCTTTAAAGACTTTTTCTTACTACAGGACAATGCATGTTTATTATAGGAAAATAAAGATAAGTAGACATAAAATTAAACAATTAAATTTACATTATTTGGCATTAGTGTTCTTTAAATTATTGACAGTCTTTTTAGTGTATTTGGCAACATGGACACACTACATGTTTTATTTAATCATAACTCTTCTGTATTTTAGGTTTATAATCTGAGATAATCAACAAACTATTATTGAATGCCTGTTCTGTGCAAAGCTCTACATTTGGCAACATCAATTCATTACATTTTATTTAATCATTACTTTTCAGTATTTTATATCATAGCTTGAGATCATTTATCACCAAACATGTAATTGAATGCCTACTCTGTGCAAAATACAATGTATAAGAGAATACATCTTAAAGATCAATCTAGAAGTGACAGCTATTTTTAAATCTATTGTTTTATTATTAAAAATAATCTCAGGAACCAAAGGCCAGTCGATATTCCATCCATTTTTTTTCTCAGATCATTTGGAACAGTACCTCCCCCTGAATCTATAGAAGCTTTGGTGGACTTGTGAGCATCTTGTGTTTGAAATTTCCTTACTACATTCCTATAGTAGTATATGATAGATACAAATATATAATAGATACAAGTGATGTTTTTGTCTGCCAACCTATATGGAAGAACTTGATATATAGACATTTTATCAGCAAATTAAGTTTTGGGGTACTATAGCCTTTTGATTTTGTATATTTTAGCCCTGAAAATGATTGATCCATTCCGGTATTAAACTTAGTATAGTGGTTGACACATAATAGTTGCTAAGTAAATGGTGAAAATAGAATTGAGGCTATCACTGCTGAAAAGTTGATTAGTGTTCAAGTTTTTTTAAAATAAGCTTTAAGTTTAATCTATTTATGTTTAGCATTCATCGTCTATATGCTGTTTCTTTCCTCCTTAACCTCATATTTGAATTTTCTATCCAAACAGTCCTATTTTCTCTTTTCCCAGAATCCTCCAATGCCATCCTCCTATCCAGTTGAGTTTCTGCCTTCTAATTGGCCTTGTGGTACTACTGATGAAAATAAAAAGACAGAAGTAAACCTAGAGGCTGTTTTTCGGATCTTAGATGAATTGCATTCCTCCCCTAAATTGGAGATGGTAAAGGTGGAGCCTGTTGAGAATCAGTGCCCAACATCTCAGTCTAACAGAGGCCAACATATCCTAGCTAATTCAAGCAATAACAATCCATCTTCCACAAGTCAGGCTAGCCAGCTGGAGCCACTTACTCCTGTAGGTTCAGATATTACATCTTTTGTGGTCGGAACAGAACAAGCAATTTCCTGCTCTCTACCACAGTCACCTGAGTACATGTATACCATCCACACAGCTCAGCCTGTTGAAAATACTACAATGCAGGAATCTGCAGCCATCCAACAAGCTCATGTCAAACTGAAGGAGCATCTAAGTCATAATCCATCTCCACCTTCAGTAGTATTTGTGCAGGAAGGGCTACCGTTCAGCCCACATCAGGTAAGGGGAAAAGAAGAAGTGCTAATAAAGCTTAAGTACCTAGTTTTTTTGCTGTTCTAGTGGAGAGTTTGTTCAGATTTTATTTGGGTTGTGCTTTCTAGAAGGATCCTGTCCCAGTGGTTCTGCACAAAAGATTCAGAAAGAAGTAACCTTAACTCGCAGGCCTCTTCTCACGATGTTGTGGTCTGAAGTCAACCTCTAGACAGCCAGTCTGACTGAGCACTGTGGTTTAAGACTTATTTACATGTTAAAAGCATTCCTTGAGTTTTGCTTCCTATCTTGATTTGGATGGACTAGGTATGCTTGGCTGATTAAATTCCACTACTCAGAAAGGATGGTTTATCTGACAGATAATATCAGGACTTCCTAGCCATTTATAGCATGGAAATAAGGAGATGGTTGGAAGTCTTTTTATGCTTTCTTACAGCATTACTGAATTCTAATTGACTTGTGAGTACTCTGTTTGAACTTCCTTACTAATATCGGCATTCCTAAAGCAGAACTCTGACTCTAGTTTGACAGACATATTCTCAAGGTAGAGGCTAATTCTTTATTGCTGCTAGTTTTTGACCAGAAAATGAGTAAACTTCAATTCTAAATAAAAGTACATATATTTAAAATCCGTTTTTAGAATTAATAAGCTTTATTGCATTATATAGTTCTATTTTAAAATAAATTCATAAAGAAATAGAGTATTAATAAAACACACGAAATAGAGTATTTCAGAATTCGGTCACCTTTACAAAGGGATTTGACATTCCAACGAAAACTTAGGAGCTCCAAGAAAGAAACTCATATCTCATAAGCAGGACAGATCTAGATTTTATAGGGACTAAGAGCCTGTTTAAGACAAAGAATACAGAATTAGGAGAATAAAGTGTCCTCACTGATATCCAACAGGGTTATGCCTATGACCACTGCAATATAACCAACCGAGGGGCAACCTGATGAAAGGGATGCTAGACTGGAAAAAGATAACTTTAACCAATTGTAAATTTTTGTGTGTGTGAATTTTACCAAAAAAAAAAATTAGTAAGTTTTGTATAAGTAAATGTTTTGGTTCCACATACATTTTAACAGTCTGTGTATAGGGAAATATACATTTTACTACTGAATATTCAGATTAAATCAACAAAATCAAAGGTAATATCATTCATAAGGATGTTTACAAGTACATTTGTTGGGTCATGTTTCTATAATAGAACTCCTCTGATAATTTGATAGAAATTCAGAATAATGAGTGGGTTTAATATTTTAGGTGGATGCCAGTATAAAATGCCAGACCAATCCACCTGAGAATATCTTGCCTTCAGAACAGATGGGATTCCTTATTTCAGAGATGGGGCCTGCTAGCAAGCCTAGTAAAGACACAGATTTATCCACTCCAGTCAGATACAGGGAGCGAAGAAGCAGCTCACAGCAAGGAAAGTCCCCTGGTAAGGATTATTGTGCTCTAGAATGTTAGAGGTAGAACCATGGTGTAGAATTAATATATGAACAACAATTTTTCTGGATCTTTATTATTTATTAATTGTATTTTACTTATCACATTGCTACTTTACATAGCTGTAATTTTAACTATTTTTCTTAATTATCCTTGTAAAGTATGTAAAAGTTTTTTTTAGAATACTTCATGTAAGAATTTGAGCTTTCAAAAAGATAGTACATATTAAGTAAAAGCAAAGGAATTTGGGTTATTTAACTTGGAGAAGGCAAGGATGAAAGGTGATTTCATAATTGCTTCTGACTCCATAGACTTTGTAATTATAGTTGTACTTGTTCTCTTATTAACAGGCTTAAATACGGCAGGAAAGTGTTTAAATTATGGCAGGAAAAAATTAGATGAACATTAAAAACATTATCCTGAGCATATTATAAAGATAGTATAAAGTATGGCTCTATCAATGGGATTGCTTCTGCAGTTTGTAGGAGCCCAGAATTAATTATTGTTTTAGGCAGAAAAGTTGTGAAATATTGGCAATATTATGACATCTGATTACATTTTCATTTTAATAGGGTCAGGGATCTGCCAAACTGTTGTTGTTTTTTGTAATAGCTGACCCATTTTACATTCCCAACAACAATATTCAAGCTTCCCATTGTTCCACATCCTCTCTAACACTTGTTATTTTCCACTTTTTATTATTATTGTAGTCATCCTGGTGGGTATGAAGTGCTTTCTCATTGTGGTTTTGATTGTATTTCCTAATGGCTAACCATATTGAACATCTTCTCATGTGCTTGTTGACCATTTGGAGAAAAGATAATTTTTTGACAACTATTATACCAATATTCTATTTGATGAAATCTTCTCCTGTTTTGGTTAAATTTCTCTTGAGTATAGCAGTTGGTAAACTATGGCCCATAGACCAAGTCTAGCATCTGCCTGTTTTTATGTGGCCTGCATGATATGCATGGTTTTTACCTTTTAAATGGTTGGGGGGAATCAAAAGAAGAATATTTTACGACACACAGACGATACGGAATTCAAATTTCAGTGTTCATAAATAAAGTTTAATTGGAACACACAGCCGCAGGCATTCATTTGCATATTATCTATGGCTGTTTTTACACCACAGTAGCAGAGTTGAGCAGTTGCAATAGAGGCCAGCCATATGGCCCACAAAGCCTAAAATATTTAATATCTAGCTCATTACAGAAAAAGTTTGCTTGTCTGTATCTTGTTCTGTTAAGGCTGCTATAAAAAAAATACCATAGAGTAGGTGACTTATAAACAACAGAAATTTATTTCTCACAGTTCTGGAGGCTGGGAAGTCTAAGATTAAGGCACCAACAGATTCATTGTCTGGCGAGGGCCCTGTTCGTGGTTCATAGATGGCCACCCTCTTACTGTGCCCGTTCATGGCAGAAGGAACAAGGGAGCTCTCTGGGATTTCTTTTATAAGGGTACTAATCTCATTTATAAGGGCTCCACCCTCATGCCCTAATTACTTCCCAAAGGAACCATCTTCTAACACCATCACATTGCGGGTTATGTTTCAATGTATAAATTGGGCATTCATTTTATTGCACCTTGTATTAGAAAGTCTTTGTGCTTAGCTTCTGATCTTTTCACAGCCCTGATCATTGATGACCAGAGAAGCCCTTAAGAGAGTAAGAAGGTACTTGTGGAGAGGGTTCACAATGGACTAGTATTCAATATAGTTCTTGTAGATGCCCAGATCTTTTTTATTGCCATAGCTGGTTTGGCTCAGTGGATAGAGTGTCAGGCTGTCTGAAGGGTCCCAGGTTTGATTCTGGTCAAAGGCTCATACCTCAGTTGTAGGCTCGATCCCCAGCCCTGGTCGAGAGGCAACCAATCGCTGTGTCTCTCTCACATCCATGTTTCTCTCTGTCTCTCCCCCTCCCTTTCACTCTCTCTAAAAAACAAACAAACAAACAAAAACAATGAAGAAAACTTCCTCAGGTGAGGATTAACTGAAAAACCAAAACCACAAGACCACAAATGTTTTTTTATTTTGATAGATACTGAACTCCAAAGATAAATGATTAAATGATAGGAGCCAAATATAAAATTTCAACTGTCACTATCATTAAGAGTAATGATAGTAGTGGAGCTTCAATAAGGTTCCAGCTCTCACCCTGGCTGGGTAACTCAGTTGATTAGAATGTAGTCCCTATATCAGTGATGGCGAACCTATGACATGCGTGTCAGAGGTGACACGCGAACTCATTTTTTTGGTTGATTTTTCTTTGTTAAATGGCATTTAAATATGTAAAATAAATATCAAAAATATAAATCTTTGTTTTACTATGGTTGCAAATATCAAAAAATTTCTATATGTGACACGGCACCAGAGTTAAGTTAGGGTTTTTCAAAATGCTGACACGCTGAGCTCAAAAGGTTCGCCATCACTGCCCTATATGCCAAGGTTGCAGGTTCAACCAATGAATGCATAAAGAAGAGGAACAACAAATCAATGTTTCTCCCTTCCTTGCTTTCTAAAATAAAAATAAACAAACAAACAAACAAATAAATAAATAAAGGTTCCAGCTCTCATAATACATTATATTTTTAAGAAACCACCTTCAAGACTTCTTTGGCTCCAAATTCTGCTACTCCTTCTACCATTAAATGTGGGAATGTCATTATGTTGCTCAGTATCCTGTTGAACAGGAGCATTCTGTATTCCAGAACTTATCAGAGCCCTTCTGTAACTGACCTATTTTGAAAATCTGCTCTGTTTAGGGTAGGGGCATCTCCTCATACTTCAAGATTTCTTTGAATCTTTTTTTAATAAGTGACTTCAATTAGATTTGTATCCACATGTTGATCTCAATAGATAGGCATTTTGTTAGAAGGAGGTTGTTAATCAGGCTTTGCCATGCTTTTGAGCACATTTAGACTTAAGGAAATAACTTATGGATTAAAAATACCAAGAGTTAAATCAAATTAGACTCAATCATGTACCTCCAATTTCTATAATGATATTACCCTAAACTGAATATACCCAAATAGTAATCTTATTGTGGAAACTACACTGTCCTATATTCTGATGGGATATTTATAGTTAAGGGAAACTGAATGTTTAAGAGTTCAGTTCATTCTGGAAGAAAGGAATTTTGTGCCTGTTGGATTATGGGTGAAATTTCATTAAAGTAATAGCCCCAAGACCCTGGAGAGTGCTTGCAATAAGAATTAACATTCCCAGCCCTAACCGGTTTGGCTCAGTGTATAGAGCGTCAGCCTGCGGACTGAAAGGTCCCAGGTTCTATTCCGGTCAAGGGCATGTACCTTGGTTGCGGGGACATCCCCAGTAGGGGGTGTGCAGGAGGCAGTTGATCGATGTTTCTCTCTCATGGATGTTTCTAACTCTCTATCCCTCTCCCTTCCTCTATCTGTAAAAAATCAGTAAAATATATTTTTAAAAAAAGAATTAACATTCCCAAATAAATACAATGCCCTTGTCCCTCAAGGCCTTTCAGCTCTCAAACCAACGAAGGTGCTGTGATTCCCAAATACTTACCTTCTCTGATGAGTATGCAAGGTTCTCTTCTGAATGAAGTCATATAAACCTCTATTAGCACTAGGCTGGTGTATGTCTTTTTGTATTTTTATTGGTCTATAGATTCTAACTCCTTTGCTAATTAAAGAAACTCACTTTAATAAAATTATTGTTTAGATGCTTGTTATTAGAAGCTGTGTGCCAAATGCTACTTTAAAGCCAAGCATTAAGATTAAGAGGGTTTGAAAAAAATAAAAAATAAAAATTACATGCAAAACAAAAAACAAACAAAAAAAAGATTAAGAGGGTTTGTTGCTCACACTAATTTACATAACTCACTTCAAGGCTGTTATAGAGCCTTATATCTACTGTTATTTTAAACATGCCTATCTGTGATATGCTCTTGTCCATAATTTGAACCTATCAATATAAAAGAGTCTTAAGTAGTTAAATAAATGACATTTGTTCACTGAATAAAAGAATAGAGTTTGTTGCTTTTGTCCTTCAGCCTCCCACTGCATAGTTGCTTTAATAGTATTTACCTTTGTCATGATCAAGAATTACTGCTCTGCTTTCAAAGTTGGGTTACAGTGGGGTCTATTCATATTCCAAAATCTTATGTTAGTATTTTTCATTACGATATGGCCCGTCCTTTTTGTCTGATATAGAGCTGAGGTGTTCAGAGAATGATCATAAGTAGGTGTTTCTCTTTCTACATCTTTTGGTCAGCTTTCAAAAGATGTCACTCTGGCTAGTTGGAGCATCATCCTGTCCACTGAAGGGTCGTGGGTTTGAGTCCCAGTCGAGACACATACCCAAGGTTGAGGGTTTGATCCCCGTGCAGGGCGCATATATGAGGCAATTGATCAATGTTTATCTCTCACATTGATGTTTCTCTCTCCCTTACTCTCTCTCAAAATCAATGAAAGCATGACCTCGGGTGAGGATTTAAAAAAAAAATCCTGATACCTAGGTTGCACTTTATACCAACTAAATCAGAATGTATGGGGTAGGAGCCATGAGCATCAGTATTGTTTTTAAGGATTGCAATGTGCAGCAAGGTTTAGAAACCACTGACTTTACTTGTTAGCCATATAGCTTGATGGTTCTTTCCCTGAGTATCTATTTACTCCTCTGTATTAATTAGATGACCTTATAGTAGTGAATTTTAGTTACTTGAAAAAAAGATGTGATATATATGTATATTAGTACCATTATCATTATTTAGACTGTAAAGAAGCCATTTTGTGGTAAGATATACATAATATACAATTTACCATTTTAACCATTTTTATGTGTACATTTCAGTTGCATTAAGTACATTCACATTGTTGTACTACCATTAGCATCTCCAGATCTTTTTTTCATCTTTTCAAACTGAAACTCCGGATCCATTGCACAGTAACTCTCTTCTCTGCAGCTCCTGGCAACCACCATTCTACTTTCTGTCTCTATAAATTCGACTACTCCTGGTACTTCATATAAGTGTAATCAAATAGTATTTGACCTTCTGTGACTGACTTATTTCAATTAGTGTGATGTCTTCAAGGTTCATTCATGTTGTAGTATGTGTTAGAATTCTCTTTCTATTTGAACCTGAGTAATATTCCATTGCATGTATGTGCTACGTGCAATACATGCAGTGAATTATTATTGTTTACCCATTCATTTGTTGATGGGCAGTTGGATTGCTTCCACCTTTTGTCTATTGTGAATCATGCTGCCATGATCATGGATGTGCAAGAAGCCAATTTACCATTAAACTGATGGTCTATTCTTCCTCTGTAAGATACTCATCTGGATAAATTGCTTGCTCTTTATGGATCGATTATAGGTGGACTTCACTAGATGAGCGAGTGCCTGCCCCTAGTGACTGGTTTTTTACAAAATATGGCAAAAATTATGTACTATTTCAGCTGCTTTCTAGATTTTTGGAGGTGGTAGTAGAATTATTTTATTGAATCCGCTCTCTCACTCAGGCTGTGGATTGATCCCACAGAGGCTGTGTTCTACAAACATAGTGATAAAAGTCTCTGTTTGTCCAGAATGAAATAAAGGATTTGTGCTGTATAGTTTTAGTTTAACTCTAAAATGCCACTAGGGCAAAATAGTAAGCTTCAGAACCAACCTAAAAAGGCTCCCTAGCCATGTTACGAGTTTATAAGTTTGAATCTAGAAGTCTCATTAGCATCCTTTTATTTCTGTTTGTTACTCACATAAGCCATTTAGTCTACGTCTATACATGGTCTTAGCTTTTTGTGTTACACAACCTTGTACCTGAGCTGAAAGCTTAGTTTTTTTACCTTTTTTCAGTTCTTATTTATTTATTTGTAATTATTATTTTTTAATTGATTTCAGAGAGGAAGGGAAAGGGAGAGAGAGATTAGAACATCAATGATGAGAGAGAATCATTGATCAGCTGCCTCCTGCACGTCCCCCACTGGGAACTGAGCCCACAAATCAGGCATGTGCCCTTGACCAGAATCGAACCCGGGACCCATTAATCTGCAGGCCAATGCTCTATCTGCTGAGCCAAACCGGCTAGGGCACTTCTTTTCATTCTTAATGAACCAACTATTCTTTGCCTCCTGACCTCTGTCAGGAGGGTATGCTTTTTTTTTTTTTTTTTTTTTTTTTTTTTTTTACAGACAAATTCAGATGTTTTTATAAGAGATCAGCTAGTCAGTAAGTGAAAAATTGATGGGGCATGCAACTTGGAAAAGTAGTGATTACCTGTTTTAAGATTGTATTTCAGAAGGTATTACTTTTCCATATTCCCACAACCCACCCACCTATTCTTATAGCATCAAAAAAATGAATTTTCATGTCTATTTTTCAATTGATCCCTTTGACACTTAACTTTTCACTTAGAATTAAAGGCATTTTAAATGAAAAAAGGCTTGGCCACTTCACTAAAGGGATAGAAATTTTAAACTTTGTTGGTCTTGTTGGGTTAACAAATGGGCTGCATCTGTGTGCTTTAGAGGTACAGGGATGCCCTTACATGGAGAATCTGATAAGATAATGATTTAAGACACATAAGCAACTTGTTCTTCTTGTCTGAAGACTTGTCTATTGAACCCTGCAGTCTGAGAGGCTAAGAGTAAGTAAACAAACCTTTCTTTCTAGATCTTCATCTGCTGGTGGATGTGGCCTGCAAGCAAGAGCACTTTCCAAAGGAGGAAGAATTAAAAGAGTGAGGCATGGATGACACGTGACATTGTGCACTAGCTGTAGCTGGAAGCAGACTAGCCTTGCACATGACACACTGTTGGGATTTTTTCAGTTCTGTTAAGGAAAAATATATTTTTGTTTTGTTAATTGAGAATTTGGTTAATTGGAAATTTGGTATTTATTACAACTGTTCAGTTCAGATTATTTACCTTGACAAACTACTAAACATCTAGCAGCCATTTTTTTGTTTGTTTTTTGCTGCTCGGATCCCTTTCAAATGAAAAGTCCTGGCCTTCTGTTACAATCAAGAAGCATCTAAAAACTGCTGCATCTATGGTACTGGAGGATAATGTGTGTGTGGATGTGTGCTGGTTTGTTATCTTGCCCCTCTCAAATTATGGTCAGCACAACTCCAGTGGGGACTTCATTCTATCTGTTTCAAGTCACAGTGTGATTCTTTTAGAGACGTTTGTGTGAGACACAAAGGCATGTAAGGTCACCAAGACCGCAGGTCTAAATGGTTCAGGAATTCCAGGGAAGAAACTCTGGGAAAGAGCTGATTTTCTAAGTGATTAACTAGGAAATGCTCTTAACTTTCTAACCCAGCATTCTGTTTCAAGAGCAAGGCATCCGGACTTGGACCACCCATCACACTTAACAGCTTCTAATTATTTTATATTTATGGGAGCATTCTTCTATTTTCATATCTTTCTTTAATTTTAAATGGCACATTATTATAAATGATAAGGTTTTGTTAATATATCACTTATTTAAATGTCTCCTAAAGAAAAGTATTCAACTGGTTTAATATATTTATAAATGCTGGTAGATTTTTAACGTTTTAAAGCTTTATATTTTTATTAATATTTCAAGATAGAAGGATAAAGGATGCATGTGTAATATTTTTACTTTGAGGGGGAAATGTGCAATGTGCGCACAAAAACATTAAGAGATTTAACACAGTGCTTTCTTATTTTAGATTTTTTTACATCCAGTAAGTATAAATTATCATCTATATAAGATATTGTGTGCAAATTTTGGGAGAAACTGATTAGAAGTCAGTTAATAGAAGCTTTACCGCGGATAATTTTAATAGTTTATGTTTGTTTTAAGCTTCTGAGAGAATTTTGGATAGTGGGATATATTATAACATTTTTATCTTGTCCCCTCTGTAGGATTCTAGATTCGAGTAGGATTGTGGGACTGGTTTTTAATAGACTAGGTATCTTGGTTGTCCACTTTCTGTGGTTGATCCCACAATTGTTCATCCAAGGACAGCAGGAAACTCTGATTTAACGTCTTTGAAATTCACTAGAACTTTCTTACTGAATTCTGCTTTAGTTTTCCTAATAAGCACTGCAGAAACAAAAGGAAAGGCTAGGAATATGAAAGTAATTAAAAAGAAAACGCACTTGGTGATATGATAAGAGTACTGTGTTAACATTGTGGGTATAACAATTCATTAAATTGCATTGTGCCTTTCCAATGATGTCAAACCCTAGAAGTGTTACAGAGATAGTAGGTTTTTGTTTGTGTTTTTTTAGAGGATGAGCTCTGTATGGTGACTCAGTTTGATATGAAAGTAGGTTCTGAAAAGTAATCTATTTGGTCCATCTGATTCTATAAGTTGATATCTATGTAATGGGCATTTATTCAACTTTATTAGCAAGGTTTAAAAGATGAACAGATTATCAAGACTCCTACATCTTTTGGCCAGACTCTGTCTTTTGGCAGAGTATGTGAAGAGGAGACCCAATTTCTAAATGAAGGAAGTTTGCTTTTTCTCTGTCATGTTGAAAAGCCAATATACCGTGGTGATATTTCTTCCCTTAAATATGCCTTTCTTAGCTTTGTATACGTTGAAGGAAATAATATCTTTTGAGGAACATGTGTCAAGTAGGAACCTTGGCATGGATTTGGTTTCAGTGGTTTTAAGGCTTAATAAAATGAAATGTTTTTATCAGCTTTCCAAACTTTTTTCTGTATATGAATACAACAGACCAAGGAGCTAGATCTCCCACTCTCCTCACATGCCTGCTGCCTATCAACTAAAGCTATCATCACAGACTTCGGTAAAATGGAAAAAGATAAAATAAAATCTTTGTGTGAATTAGGCAGTAAGGTCTGGCACATACTAAAAAGGTTCCTGACTAGCACCTCAGTGTTTCAGCACCTTTAGCATGATAAATTTCAATCAGTCAACAATAAAGTGAGCGTTTCAACTTGACTTGTGTCTTGATTGTTTTTACAATTGGTGATTATTAGAAACCTCAGTCATTATGATTTTTAATCATAATAATAAAGTTCAAAAGAGAATGTACTCTTTTTTAAAGAATCTGACTTTTTCAGAAAATGTGTACTGGCTTTTTAATTTTTAAATTTGCACTTGAATAGAGATTTTTAAAATTCCATTAAGGATAAGGACAATTCTTTTTTTAAAAAATATTTTTTATTGATTTCAGAGAGGAAGGGAGAGAAAGAGATAGAAACATCAATGATGATGAGAGAATCATTGATTGGCTGTCTCCTGCATGCCCCCCACTAGGGATGGAGCCTGAAACCTGGGCATGTGCCCTGACTGAGAATTGAACTGTGACCTCCTGGTTCATAGGTTGACGCTCAACCACTGAGACATGCCAGCCAGGCAAGGATAAGGACAATTCTTGGCCATGTTTTTAGAAACCTAGTTTTTTGGAAGAGGATGTATGGTCTTCAGTAACTGTAATCCATCCAGATGTGAAAGTAGATCCCAAGGGATGACTTGTGAGACTAGGTGGTAGATGTCAGGGAGGTGGGCGGTTCACTACCAGTGATGGCATCTCTGTGAAGGTTGTGGTATGTCAACCCCTGAGAGATAACTCCAAAACTTTAAAGCCAAAGAATAATTTATATTGCTTGTCAATTTTGGTGACATAAATTCAGTATATCAGTGAACTAAATCACATAGAGCTGTTTGGTTTGATCCGGAGTATCTCAGCGTACCCAGGCTCATGATACATATTATCTCATTCCAAGATCTTGGAGTTTCCTTAAAAGAGGGCAACCACATTTATATTTTTTTCTTCTTTCAACTAAATGTATGTCTGAACTCTTAGGCTTGATTTTCTTAATTCCGTTGTAAGATTCAAGTAGGAATAAGTTAGGCAAAGCCCATTAGTAGCTTTCTTTTTGTTTAGTTAACTTTCAATATAATTTGGCATATGTCATATATAGTAATGTTTAATTTGCATTATTTATGCTTTACTATTACATGGCATACATAAAATAAAAATATTAAACCATAACAGACTTTATTTTGTATTTTTAAAGTTTTCATGTATAATACACAAAAGCAAAAAAGTTTATCTTTAAAAATATCAAGTATCACATCCATAGTCTAGTCCAGTGGTCGGCAAACTGCGGCTCACGAGCCACATGCGGCTCTTTGGCCCCTTTAGTGTGGCTCTTCCACAAAATACCACGTGCGGGCGCGCATGTACAGTGAGATTGAAACTTCGTGGCCCATGCGCAGAAGTCGGTATTTTGTGGAAGAGCCACATTCAAGGGGCCAAAAGAGCCACATGTGGCTCGCGAGCCGCAGTTTGCCGACCACTGGTCTAGTCCTAATTATAATTACTTCTTAAAGCAACATTTGTCTTTTTTTACAAATACAGCAGCAGGTGGTAAGACCTAAAGTCTCAAACACATTGCTTACAGTTCATAATACAAACAAATGTATATGTCTCAAATCATATTTTAGACAGTTTAACTTAAAATGCATAGACAATTACATACATTAAATTTATTTTTAAGTCAATGAAAAAAAATAACACCAAGAAAAAAAAATACAGAAAATCTTTATAGAGCACAAATAAATCAAGTTTACTTAATGGCAACAAATCAGTATCTGCTAATCAATGACAGACAGTGAAAGTGCCTTCATCCAGGGGAAAGTAAAGAGGAAAAACATCCCATTACTTTGCATGCTTGAAAAGTTATACTGACAAGACTATAATCTTGGGAAACATTAACTTCTTACTTTAAAAGAATAAAAGAAGGTATAGCATACTTTGCTCTTTAAAATGCCCAAAGGCTGGTCTATAATCACCAGTAGGAATACCAAAGTATGTTGACGTAGGTTAAACTAATAATGGGCACACTAATGAATTCTGTTATGCCACCCCTAGACTGGGACCCCCTCAAGGACAGGCATTCTCTTTCATCTCTGTATCTCTGCATCTGGCAAAGCATTTGGATCACAGACATTTAAGTGCCTGTTTCTCAGAAATAGAGAAGATTGCCAGAAGATTGCATGGCATTTCTTTAATACTGATTATTTTATTGGTAGTTTTTATTTTACTTGGAAGAATTCTGAAAATAAACAACGTCTTCATACTAAATATTGCTCTATTAGGATTAAACGAGTCTTCCTTGAAACACCCACCACTTTCTATGCATAGGGCAGTGTGATTTGTCTGAATTTAACCTTCTGCTTTTCAAAAACATTAGTAAAAGAGCTGGAGGAGAGGACCATGGGAGAGCTCAAGGAGATTAAACAGCAAGGGCCAGGTTGGCTTGAGCTCTCCAAGATGACAGAGTAGCCAGACTATGATCTGGAGACCTTTGTGAACAAGGCGGAGCCTGCCCTGGCCCAGCAAGCCAAGCACTTCTCAGCTCTGCAGCTGGAAGAGCAGGCCAGTAAACAAATAGGCAGCAAGAAATGGCCCCAGTGATGACTGCAAATACAGATGTTTGGTTTTAAAAAAAAGTCTTGAGGGAAGGCAGGGGAGGGTGAGTGGGTGGGAAGAGATAAATCAATGAACTTGTATGCATATATGCATAACCCGTGGACACGGGCAATAGGGTGCTGAAGGCCTGATGTAGGGGTCAGGGGAGGGCTAGGAGAGGTCAATGGGGAAGAAGGAGGCCATATATAATACTTTCAACAAAGATTTTTTTTAAAGTAAAGTAAAAGACCAATAAAAATATTTAAAAAAATTTTAAAAGTCTTGTCTGCTGCTGCATAATCAATATATAGCTTTAAACAAAACAGGGCTGAGGAATCAGAGCTGCAAGCAGCCATCCTCAAGCATGAAAAAGTGTCAGGCCAAATCCAGTAAAAACAAGCCAAGATACTAAATTTAAGGTGTCTTGGATTCTTGAGAACTGAATGTGTGAATATAAGATCTATAGTTTAATTTTTTGTTGTCATTTTTTAGGTTCAACATTTCAAAGTTTAACATTCAAATTCCAGAAACACTATTCTTAAACACATCTCAACTATCTCCATCAAATTTACTTTAAAATTCTTGTTCTTAAAAGTCCAAATGCCAGTGTATTCCATACTTCACATTCCCTTAAGATTAACAAGTAAGTAGTCATCCATAATCTTAGCCTAGCATGACTTACTTTTTAAAGCAAATTATTCCCTTGTAAAGAGAAAATAAATCTCCTTAGATGCTTCCCCCACTGAAACTTCTGATTTTATTTAAACTCCATCCTGTACCTAAAAATACTTTTTGCCCAGAGTACCCTCAAGAATTGAGACACCTCTCCCTGGATTTGAGAAAGGATGCTCTAAAGAATTACAAATATAAAAGCAAATTCTGTTCTCTTTGATTTTCATTAAAACATTTTTTTTAAATCCCCAAATATCAGTTGGAAAGTCCTTAGAAAGCAAAGGTTAAAATAGCAGTACTGTCTGTTCTAACCGGTTTGGCTCAGTGGATAGAGCGTCGGCCTGGGGACTGAAGGGTCCCAGGTTCGATTCCGGTCAAGGGCATGTACTTTGGTTTCGGGCACATCCCAGGAGGGGGCGTGCAGGAGGCAGCTGATCGATGTTTCTCTCTCATCGATGTTTCTAACTCTCTATCCCTCTGCCTTCCTCTCTGTAAAAAATCAATAAAATATATTTTAAAAAATAGCAGTACTGTCTAGGGCAGTATGGGTCACTAGCAAAGTTAATATACATATTGGGAATAGTAATTCCAAATCTTGTGTTCATGTCCTTAAATCCTTTAACAAAAGATTTTCTCCAATAACAAATGGGCTCCTCAATTACAGACTTCCAAACTTGCTACCTCTTCTTCTTTTAGTCAAACATCCTTTTTAGTGTTACATTAATTATTGCATCTAAGGCCAGAGTAGTCAACTTAATCTACTGCAGGACAACCAAAATAAGCATAAGGAGAGATATCTTTGCTGCCATCTTACTTTTCCTCATTTTATGCCTCCAGTTAGCTGACATGATACTGACTGATTATTTAAGATATGACACTTTCTAAGGCTACCTGCCTTGTGAATTGGAGGTTACCTTGACAATAGGCTCCCAAAGCGTTGTACAGGTGTATATAGCTGCCACCTGGCCTTGCAAGGAAGTGAAAGATAAAAAGACCATTGGTGCCACTATGTAAGAAATGTCTAACAACATTCACCAGCCTGAAAATATCTAAACAAATTAGTTTCAATTCTGGAAGCTTGAATCTATCTTCTACTTTAAAGGGAGATTTAAACACTGAAATGTTCCTCCCAAAGGTGACCATCTTGTTTTGGTAAAAGGAGGTAGCTATCAAACCATTAAATTGGCAGCATTGGGCCCCTAACAGACTTTTAAAAATTTCTCTCTAGAAGAATTAGATCTATTTCTATTCTTTAGAAAGGAGCTATAGAGGTCTATACTTGAATTATGTTCTTAATGTCCAACCAATGAAGAAAAAGTGCTAAGCTAAGAATTTACATTAGAATTTATCTCTCTGCTCTAGGTTAGCTTTATTAGGCCTAAAAGGTCAAAACTATCCCCATAAACTTTAAAAAAAATTTTTATTGATTTTTAGAGAGAGAGGAAAGGAGAGGAATAGAAAGATAGAAACATCAATGAGAGAGGAACATTATTAATTGGCTACCTCTCCCATGCCCCACACTGGTCATTGAGCCCACAACTCAGGCATGTGCCCTGATTGGGAATCGAATCGTGACCTCCTGGTTCATAGGTTGACGCTCAATCACTGAGCCACACCAGCTGGGCTCCCCAAAAACCTTCTTTAGGGAAAAAATGCTCAAGGTGAATAGACCACTCATAATTTTTTATTTTCAGAGGCATTATGTCATTTAATCTTTACAATAAGCCTACAATGCAATTACTATCCATATTTTACAAATGATCAATTTGTATAATTCATTTGCACAATTAAAAAAAAACTTTTAAGATTGATGTTATGTGCTTCTTACCACAATTTAAAGAAGCACATAAGAACCTGTTTTAAGTGTACAGTTCAGTAGTGTTAACCACATTCGCATCATTGTACATTTGTACAATTTGGAAAGATTACTGGCAGCAGGTCAGAAAATGTCTAGCCACAGTTAAAAATAATCTGGTAGATTTGAAGACTCGAATTTTAGAAACACATTAGAAAGGTTCCTGGAAAGGTTTTAGTTCATGAATGTGACAATTAGCTGAAAATTAGTTTTCTTTTTGCCTACCTTCTTCTTATTAGACATACATATTTTACCCCTTTGCTTGTACTCATGACATAGACTTACTTGCAGTCTTACATTGAGGGCATAGATCTGGTCCATAGTATTATTGCACCTCCCAAAGATGTGAGAAAATGACAGATTCCAGACCTCTGACATCAACCTGATCTAAAAGTTCCATTGAGGCACGGTTTAGAAACAAGCTATTAAATTTAAATTAGTAAGAGCTGAAGAAAAACTATGCATAAAATAGAGTTCTTGCCAGGGTAGTAGACATAAGAGCAATAAGTCAGTAAGCATTAAAGCACAGGTTCACTTTATTCTGGCTTTGTGCCATTTATAGACACTAAAACCCAGAAAGAGCAGAGATCTCTTAGAACTTATATTTGCAAAACCCTTAGTTCATTTATTATTATTATGAAATGTATTTTTATTGATTTCAGAGAGGAAGGGAGAGGGAGAGATAGAAACATCAATGATGAGAATCATTGATCAGCTGCCTCCTGCACGCCCCCTACTGGGGATCGAGCCCCGCAACCCAGGCATGTGCCCTTAACCGGAATCGAACCCGGGACCCTTTAGTTGGCAGGCGGATGCTCTATCCATTGAGCCAAACCGGCTAGGGCTGTGTCTATTCTTTTTATGTTCTGCTGTTCTTTCTTTTTTTCTATTTCTTTCTCTTTTTTTCCTGTTTATTTCCTCATACCATCATGCTCTCTTAGGTGCAGAATCTGCTTAGGTATCTGTTTGAGTGGCCGTGATTTACATGTGGTAGCTGGTTTACCCAGAGAAAGGAATTGAGGATTGAATTGGATGCAGTTTGGCTGCGGTTCAATAGAGGGAGCAGAGGAGCTGAGAGAAAAAGCCAAAGAACGTGTCTGGTTCAGTGTGCGCGCCCAAGCCCGGGCCCTAGCCAGCCGGAGGAGGAGGGGCAGGGCGAGGGGTGGTTGCCTCTGGCTGCTCCACCCTCACTTTGTGTCAGCAGGTAGAGAGCGTGATTGCAGTCTCAGGGGAGGGAGGCCGAGCTAGAACACCAATTACAAACCACAGGCTTCCTCCTCTAGGGAGTTGATCCAGAATTGTCTTTCTGGAAGAGAAGCACTCGAATCCTTCTGAACTTTCCAAGTCCATCCATGATTCAGAGATATTGCCTTCTCCCTCTGGGATTTTCTGTGTTCCTGGTAGTGAATTGTTGCTTTGCTTCTCTTCTCTTTCAAGATTTGATCATTTTATATGCTGTTCGGGGAGAGAAAGAACTTTTGTTAGAAAGGAGATTTCAGAAATGACTTTGGATCCTCTATAAGTGTTTTAGAATTCCTGGGGACAGTAGCTCTAACCCTGGAGTAAGTTTCTGCCTTTGACCTGCATGGATTATCTTTTCAGGCTGTGGAATTTCTCAGCACCTACCTGCAGTGTGGGGCACTTGGTTTGGTTGCCGAGTAAGAAGGTGGAAGAATGAGCTGTACTTGGTTAAACTGTTGAAATCTTTTTTGAGCAGGATCTATAAAAGCATAATTGAATTGGTTTCACCCTCGTGGATTCCAGTGGGCCCGACAGCGCAACAGGTTTGCAGATTTCTTTTGAAATTCTTTTTTCCTCCCTCTGCCTCAGCAAAAGAATCTGTATAACAGGTTCATGTTCAATTGCTTGGCTCTTCAGCAATTATTCTGAAGACTTTATAAGATTTTAAAAATTTGACCTCTGAACACAGTGGGCTTTGTGGTTGGAGTGCATTTATATTTACTTAAGGGTGCACATTTTAAAATCTTAGAATAAGATTTTTGTTTGTACAAAGACCCTGATTCTGAAGTGTGCTTAGAAATTGCACAGATCTACCCTGCTCAGGCTTTTTACTTTTCCAGGGCATTCTACTTAGAGCCTGTAGACTAATCACCTCCTTACTCCCCCTATCTTTTATACCCCACCCCCTCAAGGAATTTAAAAACGTGTTAGGAATAGTCCTTTGTTTTACTTATGAACCTAGAAAATTACAGATTATAAAATCGGGATAATAAAGTAGTTTCCAAAAGCATCTCATGGGAAATCAAAGTGCTTGGCATTCTCAAGCAGGAGAATACAAGCTGGAATCCCTCAGCGAGAAAGAAAAATAAAGATAGAAATACAGTTTTTAACTGGGGAAAATAATTGGAAAGCTAACCTTTTCAAATAGTCTTCTCATTTGAAAGTTGGAAAACGTTGTGAAGTTCAGGATTATCCTGTATATGAGAAGACATACAAATTACCACCTATTTTACAGGCAAATTTGGTAGAACATTTAAAAGTTATAGTATATTTTAAGTTCATGAAAAATATTCTAAATTTAACGGGCCTAGAACTTTGGCCACGTTGAAATACAGTTCAGTGTACAAACTTTTATGAATACATGTTGTAGCATCTTTGGATATTTCTCCAGGTGTGACCTGAAATGTTCTCTCTCCTTCCCTGTTTAAAATAAAAATTCTCTGTGATCTTTAGCCTTTTACCACTGACAAATTATGTCGCTTAAAAAGGGCCGTGTCTTCATTTTTTACACTGGAGTTTTTCACTCTCACCTTTAATGCATGGCCTTAGTTGTTTACTTTGCCTTGTTTTGTTCATTAACATTGGGTTTAGTGGCTCTACAACTTTGATGCATATGGAAGACCAGCACCAAGAGATCTGACATAAAAAAAAAAAATTCAGGATGTGACATTCAATCTCAAGCAAAGTTGGAAATTCCACAGAGAAGTGGTGATATCTTACTAATAATAGTGAAGATGGGAGAAAATGACATACCTGCAGCAGAAGTGGGCTGAAAACACCCTCTTCCCACCAGATCAGGAATGCCACCTGTTCTTGGGAATATATTTTAGAAAAAGGAAGGGCCAAAACTGTGACTTGGGTTTCTGAAACCGAAGCATAAATTCTCTCGTCCTTCAGTTGTCTGGATCTGAGAACCTGCGTTTGGAATTAGCTAGTGGAAGCAGTATGTATGGCCGAAGTGCATTGCTGCAGCTGGTAGCATGAGTGGTGGCCACCAGCTGCAGCTGGCTGCCCTCTGGCCCTGGCTGCTGATGGCTACCCTGCAGGCAGGTTTCGGACGCACAGGACTGGTACTGGCAGCAGCGGTGGAGTCTGAAAGATCAGCAGAGCAGAAAGCTATTATCAGAGTGATCCCCTTGAAAATGGACCCCACAGGAAAACTGAATCTCACCTTGGAAGGTGTGTTTGCTGGTGTTGCTGAAATAACTCCAGCAGAAGGAAAATTAATGCAGGTAAGGATACCTTTCTTCTATTTCACTTTCCATCTGTTTGGAATATGTCTTTCTTCTTTTGTCTCCCAAACCAAATACTATTCAAGGGCTTCTGTTGCTTAGCTTTTTATTTGTTCCATCTTTCAGTGATGTTGCCTCATTGGCATTCTAAAGCAAATTCTTATTTTATACTCAAGAAGAAACATATAAATCCTACATTTTAGAAGATCATCTGCTATTTTTAGCTCTGCTATTACATTGCCTTTTAAGATGCACAATAAGACCTTTCTTTGCAAGTGTTACATTCTGGACAGTATTTTTTGATAGATGAAATAAATGGGCTTGTATTTAATTGAGGATGGTACTTTATAACAATGTTTGAATTTGAAGTGAGCACTAAGAAGGTTGCTTTTAATGGTCAGCAGCACCCTGGAGCATATTGGATCACTGTGTCACTTTTAAAATTCAGTCAAGCTTGAATGCTCTGGCTGGCTTCCTACCACGTGTGGCACCCTATTGCTAAGCCCAAAATGGAGAGGACTAGATTACAAAATGGACACAAGGGGCCAACTTGCCTCCTGGTCACTTCGGTCTTGTCTCCACATAGTTTTATTATTTTCAAAATTTAATATGTTTTTTATTGACCCACAAAGTTTTTTGGACACAGCTTCTCAGGCTTTCAGGCTGTGAATTTTGCCTATAACTCATTCATAGACAAAATAACTCTTTATGTGTTGAATTTATGAACGGACCCAGGCCATAGCATTTCACAGGGGAATTGCTCATTCCCCATGTGAAGACAGAGCCCAGAGGGCTGTACCTTTTTAATGTGTCTGTCCAGTGTCTAATTCCATAAAGTGATGTTGTTTATTGGTTAAATTTTATTTGTCTCTTGCTGTAGGTCTTGGACACAGGTTAAAATGTCGTTAAATATGATTTATCTCAGTACCCAAGCTCAGATTTTTATTTTGTGATATGAACAGAACCAAAGTATTATAGGAATTTAAATTCTGGTCTATTTTGAGAGAGAAGGTGAGATAATTTAACAAATTATAGAACTCTCTTTTCCAAACATGCAATTCTACATATATGATTTAGTGGTTTTTCATGACTGTTAGGCAATAACTATTTTGTAGCTGGGATACGTGAAGTGGAAGAAAAATTGGGTGAAATGGACGGCCCTGCTATTTAGAAAAATAAACAGGGGAAGAGAATGTATCTGGAAAAATGGCATAATAATTTTTGGATAAGAGTATAATCATTTAATTTGAACTCTAGGATGGAATTAGGCACATTTTAAAGTTGAAACATAAATCATTTTGAATACAACAATTGGAACAATTGGAAAGGAAACTTCCTTTCTGACTTGCCTAGTTAATACTCTGAATCATGAAGTATGTGCTCCATTTTAATTTTTTACCCTAAGCTTTTTTTATTGTAGAACCATATATTTTAATCTCTGAGGTGTTTGGGAAATGTACGAAGGTTTGTGCCTTATTAATGTCCTGTGGCAGCAGCATGTTCAGTAGGTTAATTATATACTGCATAAAATAGTATCCTTTTTATTTTAAACTTTTTTGTCTTCTGTCATAAAGCTCTACATAAAGTTTCTGTGTATTCACAAAGGAAAAAGTATATAAGAGGCACTAGCTGGCATTCTCTTTGCCATTCATTATTTTGTCAATATTATTATAGCTTCTCTTTTTCTCACCCTGGTGAAATTTGCTAATTTTTTCAACTGTTAATGTTGGGCCTATTAGTATACTCTTAAGTATTGGTTCCTCATTTTGTGAAGAGGGAAGTTCATTGTATCTGTTATTTGGCAAGGTCTTTCAGGCATTACGGTAGATGGTTTGCATCATTGGCAGTTTTCGGTCTTTCTTTACCTTTTCTGTCCACGTAAGCTTCTTCTAGGTCATTAATAAATTTGTAAGTTCGCCTAGTATTAATCTCTGGAGACTTTCAGTATTGCTTCTGGTTTGTTGTCTATTAATCAATTTTTAATCCACAATATTTACTAAATTTTCTGAATAGTCGCTTATGAAAACACAAAAACAACCTTTTGATAAGCGTCAGTTGTTCTTTATCCAGTATTTGATGAATTCTTTCAGAGAACTCCAGTGTATTGGGGACACATGGTTTTACACCTCTAGAATCCACGCTGTTCCTTCCCTATCAGATTACACTGCAACTCAGGATCACTCAGCTGTGGTTAGCCAAGCCTTCCATTGAACTGGAGTTCCGTTTGTGTCTCCTAGAGGTGTGCTTTGCTGCACGTTAGCTTTCTTGGTGGACAGCTGTAACCTGGTGTCACAAATCCAAAGGGATAATTCTATGTATCCTTCTACCTATGAATGAATTATTGTAGCTGAACCATAGAATTTTCTCTGAAATAATTTTGCTTGTCTCAACTTCATCTGAGGCTGCATATACTGGTACAAGGACATTGAAGGCCAGGCCTTGGTAAATTTTTGTCCTGATCCTTTGTGCTTGGGTTTCTTTTTACCAACAGTAATATCCAAGATATGTTTAAAGTTTTAAATTGTAATATTCTTGTTGGAGTACTAGAAGAAAGTCAAAATAGAAAAGGAAATGTTGCCTTTGCTATTTTCTTCCATTTCCTAACTCTTCGTCTTAGCCCTGACCAAATTAATTTTCTTTCTTTCTTTTTTGCCCAAGAGCTGCCTCTTTGCATTACCATATCATTTCACATCTCTGTGCGTGTTTGCCGTTGTCTCTAGTGTCTACTTCTTATGTTGGCCCTGCATTTGCCACAATTATTGTCTCTTCCTTTCTTCTAGTTTCTTTCTACTTTTCTGTCTTTATTTCCACTTTATTTTTATATTTAGGATAATCTTCCACTGCTATTCTAATCAGTATTTTTCTAAGTAGCCACCACCAATCCATGTCAAAAAATATTTGTAACTCTGTGTAGTGATGGATGTTAACTAAACTTATTGTGGGAATTATTTCACAATGTATACCTATATCAAATCATATTGTATACCTAAAACTAATATAGAGTTATATGTCAATTATATCTCAATTAAAAAAGAGAGACAGAAAGTGGGAGACCAAAAAAAATCAATTTCAAGGAAACTTTTCAGATTTCCTAATTACTTGGCAGTGACTGATAAAGAAGACTAAATAATAGTGGTTATTACTTCTTACAGTTTTTATTTTTCATTTGAATATGTTCTTCTCCTGGTTTATACCACTGTAGATGGGAAATGTGCTGGAGCTTATGCATTGTCTAATTGTCCAGTTTTTTAGTTTGTTTACCTCTTTTCAAGGCTTGTTTGTATTATTTCTAGTAATATGGTTGCTACCACTTGTAAAAACGATTACCGCCCTATCTTCTTTTTCAATTTTTGTTTCTTATTCATAAATGTTATTAATTAGAGGGACAACTCAAAATTAATCTTTCACTGGGGTGTACACCTGAAACTAATACAATAATGTATGTTAACTGTAATTGGAAAATAAAAACACGATTAAAAAAAAAAAGCAAAAGTGCTAGAGGATCTTAGTGTAGCATAGAGAGGTCACCAGTTCAGCTATCACACTCTTCCTGCTCAGCTGGTTGTCTTGGATTTTCTTAGACTCAGGATCAAGTGATGATCAAGATTAGAATGTACTGCCCTGAGGCTTCAGCACTACAATGGAGCTGTGGTGTTTAGCATCTGGGCAGCAGCCGTGAGCACCTCCTGCACACACTCCCCCTTGCACGATGTCTCCGCTTGCCCCTTAATTGACCTAGTAGTCAGCACCTACTTATCCCAACTTTGCACTTTTTACTTTATTTGTAGTTGGGTCCTGAAATGAATTATTTGAGGAGGGAGAGAAAACTTTATTATTATAAAGTTCTGGACAAAACCAGGGAGAGAATGCTATACGGAAAAACTGTAGTTGATAAAGTGACTAAACTGTGACTCAAGGGACTGACTTTCAGTTCTGACTCTGCCACTGAGTAGCTGGGTGATTTGGGACAAAATGATTTTCACCTTTCTAGGCTTTAGGTTCTGTATCTGTAAGACTGAGGGACTGCAGTATAACAGTGTGTAACCAACTTGTGCTTTGAACTTTACAAGTATTAGCTTGTTTACTCTTCATAATAACTTCATGCAGTACTTTATTTTTCACATTTTACAGATAAGGAAACCGAGGCCCGAACTGTTAGTATCTGCCAAGGTCATGGCCATAGTTAGTAGGTGGCATAGTTGGAACTTGAACCCTAGAGCTGGTACTTTTCCAGCACTAAAACTCTATACATCTAAGAATGCCAGGGTAGGCTTTATATAAATGATTAATTCCTTTCTACAATAGAAAGGAATGAAAATGATGAACATTATTCTCTGAGATTGATCCAGAAAACATAATATCCTGTTAACTTCTAATAACCTCTGTATTTCTTCTATTCTCTCATTTGTGTTTCATTTGCAAAGGTATTTGTAAAGCAGAATGTTTATTTACTCAGTATCTCTGTTTTAATTTAACACCTTTCATTGTCTTTCTCTTCATTTTATAACAGTCTATGGTAAAGTATGTAGTATAGGAACCTGACATATAAACTTTGAAACAGCATGCATTTAACTGTCATTATTCAAGTTAGAGTTCCTTGGAAGCAGAGATCTCAAAGGTTCTGTGATTTCGCTTTGAGGCCAGCCTTTAAAAGAAGTATTCATATTCAAGGTATAGTCAACTCTCAGTTATTTATGTTAATTGAGGTGCAGATAATCCACTTAATTTATAATTGACTTTGGAACATAGTCAGAAGTACACCAACAGACGTAATTCCGCTGTGTGCACAAACAATCTTAGGCACTTGCCTTCTGCAGTGCCAGCTCAGAGCCTTCTTGGCTTGGCACCCAGAGGAGAGAAGGAAGCTGCAGGATATTTGTAATGAATTTTTCAAGTTGAGAAGATATCTCATTTGTAAGCAACCATCAAACAGATTTGTATAGATAATAGTTTCACACTTCATGTCGATTGCCGCAAAGATTTTGTGAGTTCAAATTTGTAAATTTCTGTGGTCAGTAGTGGGTAATGAATGAGCTGTGTCCCTGGTTATTGTCCCTCTCAGTCTATTTGGTGTTCAGTCAGCTGACTCTGGGGGTAGGCATTGCCTCTTTTTTTTTTTTTTTTTTTTTGTAAAGTGTATGTTGTCATTTTCTTTATAAAAATTAGCCATAGTTTACTTATAATACAGTGTTAAGGATATTCCTGGGGCATATGGTGGGTTTGTTTGTTTTTAATAGGTTTTGTCTTTATATTTTTTTCACTGGAAAGTGTTTTTTGGGAACTTTATTTTGTTTTGTTTTTTCTCTCTTATTCCCTTCAAATTGCTAAGTACAGTAGAGGAAAAAGATGTTACAAATGACCAATGTACTATTATAAATGTCTTGTCAAGAACCAGACTCGGTAACAGGGAAGAATGTGATAATGATGTTCCATTGAATTTATATATTTTCTTCCAAGAAGCTTAAAATGATTCACCAATATGTGCAAGCCAGATAAGAACAGGTGGTATTTACTTCAGTTTACAGAAAAGAAAATATAATGGGGAAGAGAAAGCAAGTAAATTATCCAAGAACAAAGCTGCACAGAGATGGACCCAGTCTGCTTTGTGGGAAGTAGATGAGTAATCCAATCTATAAGGTATCTGAGGATGTGGAGTGCTCAGGGATCAATTCTCCTGAGTGAGAACCCTAAAAAGCTAAAATATTGTCAGTGGCTAAGATCTCCTCTATTTGGACCTATGTTGCTCAATGTGATAATTCAGTCAAAAAAATATTGGTGAAGCTGTTTGCCAACTTTATGTCTCAAAAAACCTTATGAGCTAATGCTTTGACCTGCATTCATTGTTCTTTTGAGAATTGTAATTAGAGTAAAAGCCAAAGTCTTTACAGTGAGCTGAAGGCCTCTTTAGGATCTGGCCTGGCACCCCCACCTTTCCCCTGCTCTCTCCTTCACTCTATGCCAGCCACTCTGACCTCTTTGTTGTCCTTCAATTAAACCTGGCATACTTCCACCTCAGGGCCTTTCTACTGCTATTCCCAATCATACCCAGTTATTTTCTTCTTAGTCTTTCCAATGTCACCCCCAAGTGTCAAATATACCTTCTTAATGAGGTTTGTTTAGACCATCCTATTCCAAAGGACTCTTCCTACTCCCCCCTAAGTCGTATTCTTTTTCCCTGCTTTATTTTTCTTTATTGCCATGTGACATACTGTAATGTTTTACTTCTATAGTCTTCCCTCATAGATTATGAGCTCTGTGAAAGGAGGGATTTTTGTCTCTTCAGTTCAGAGTTGTATTCTTGGGACTAGTGCCTTAGTATATACTTAGTGCCTGAAACATAGTAGGTACTTAATAAATATTTATTAAATGAAAATAAGGAACATTATGGTGGTGCTAACTCTGATAGTTGAGGGATAACTTGAGGATGAAGCGGATGTATTTACCTCATCATATTTTAAGTAGACTATGAGGACAATTATTTTGAGTGCTTTGGGTTTGATATAGCATGCTCTATTCATTTGCTCCTCTATCTTACCAACAGTGTCTCCCTGATTGTTATTTCCAAATTATAAACAATATGTTTGAGGTGCTCTTTTATACAGTATTTTTATACAGCATTTATTTGGGTTAAGAGTTCAACCCTTGCTTTTTAGGAAATTTTGATTTTCCAAGAAAGATTTATGATGAAAGATTTGTGAGAATGTGATGAAAGTTATTGGCCATATGTACTTAACATACAATTGTACATAAAATCTCAATGAGTTGAGAATCTCTGAAACAGGTGTAGGGATTTGAGGGCACCAGAATAAAAGCTGCTATCCTAGAATAATCCCAATTATTTCAAGAAATGAAACCAAATTCTCAGAACTAATTTACTGTCAGTTTACTTAATTAAAAAGTATTTGTATACATTATTTAAAGTCAGACAGACAATATTATGATGGAACTATAAGACTAGCTTGAACTAAGATCACCTTAGATGTAAACATTGGTATCTGACAAAGATCTACTTATGTGTATTTAAAAAAATGTGCTCTCCAAATATTAAGTGAAAATTTGGATGAAACTGAAAGCCTTAAATTTTATGCCTATTAATCTTGGTATTTCCCAAATAATGATTACAGATTCCCATTATTTCCCCCCTAAACCATTTCTACAGTCTTAAGTGTTATCCACTGCAAAAAAAAATTTTTTTTGCATGATTCAGGGTTCATGGTTTTTATTTATTTATATATCTTCTACTTAGAATCATATTGGTTATCAGACTTTAAAATTCTTGTGGTCAAGTATTTTTCTTAAAACGTTGTGAAGGACTTTATTGGCCTTATGTTGGAATTAAGTCCTATTCAGTTTTCCATTCCAAGGGTCAAATACAGGTTTTTGGCAGGGAGGGAGTTGAGGTGTAGAGGGATGGGCTATTCCATTTGTAAAATATAATCATCTAATTTCAAGCTAGAAGAAACACCTAATTCAGTCATTTCATTGTACAGAGGAAGACATAGACTCAGAGATATTAATGGTTTGCCGGTCAAAGAACTGCCAATCTACTGCCATATCTTACTGGCCAGTATTTTCAGTAAACCTTATTTATTTATTTTAAATTGTCTTGGGTCATTGCAGGGAGATTAAAAAGCAGATGCCAGCAGATATTTCTCTCCTGAACATTCCATTAAGAAGATATTATAGACTGCCATAGGGTCTCTTTCCTCTTTGACCCCTAGTCAAATTAGAAGGTATACTTTAAAACAGGCGAACAAAAAGTACCTTGCTGCAACTTAAGCGTTACTTTATGTGGTACACCTGTGATTTATTCTGCCATAGAATCACTGCACAGCAATAGAATCTCTTTATGAAGTGTAGGCTGGGAATCTTACTGACTGTGGGGACTGCACTGGAGTCTCTCCATGTCTTATAACGTGGGTCTCTTACTCTGTACCACATGCTGTGGCAGGTCCTATAGGAACACAAAGAACAACCCCCTAGCCCAGCCCAATGGAGGATATTCAACTTAAACAACAGAAGGTGGTATGTGATGACTGCCAAATGAGGGGTGCAGGCATAGACACATTAGAATGCTGATTTTCATTTTCTAAGGAATCATTCAAATGCCTTTGGTAATTCTGTTTCAAGGTATCCCCAATGACTGAAAAAAACCCCCAAAATATAAATTTTTAACCCAGGCAACTTAAAGCTAGAGGACAACTAAACCCAAACAGTCAGACCTTCTAATTTTCTCTGTTACTAGTTAAATAGAGGTTATAATATTGCCTGCATAAATATTCCTGTATGTATAATACTCATCTGTAGCATTTTCTTTAGAAGTTGAAATAACTAAACATCATGGCTTTCTTTTCAAATTGCAAACTGACTTTCTAAAATGTACCAGAAGTTCCTGCTAAATTATAGTAAAATTAAAAAAAGAAAGTTGAGCTGTAAATAGAATTCAACATATTGGGAGTTCTGTTTGAACTGATAATCTCACAGACTCGCTTTAAATTCTTCACAAACTGTATAAGGAAGAAATAAATACTAGGATTACTATGTAGAATGTGAAGAGTATATGAATGTCATCTCAATTCAGCAAAATCTGTTTTTAATACCAGGGTGTTTTTTTTTTAATTATTGACTTTAGTCATTAATATCTGTTATTCCCATTCTCTGAAATTTGTTGGTTTTAATATTAAATGAAGGATATAAAGACCAACTCAAGAAGAATGTACATATCTGTTATGACATTAGGTTATTACTTGCTCTAAAGTTAGTAAACTGGATGGTGTACTATATATATATATATATATATATATATATATATATATATATATAATCATTAGAGATTATATGGAATGTAGTTGTCCCCTTTAGGTATATGAATAGTCCATAGGTGATTTTTGTCCATTAAAAAGTAAAAGCAGGTCACTTAACCTTTCATCTGTTGGGGTCCAGTTGGTGAAGTAACTAATCTTTAGGATCCTTTCCAGCTCTAAACATTTATATATTTAAATATTTTAATTAAAAAAACTTTTTATTGCATTTATTGGAATTACATTGGTTAATAAAATTATATAGGTTTCAGGTGTACAATTCTATAATATATCATCTGTATATTGTATTGTGTGTTCACCACCCCAACAACTCTAAACATTTAGAGCTTATGCTTTTCTAGAAGTACTATACTAAAGGGACATGTAACTTGCTTACTTATTTCTTTTCCCTGAGATAAAGTTTGTTTGGTAATTGATACAAAAGAATCTGACCAAACTACTTAAAGTCACACAACTAAGCAAAACTAAGCATCAGACTCAGCTGCACTCCTATTCCTCTGGTTCTATACTGTCTTTACATTCAGTTAACACACTCAAAAGGGAGTGTTTCTCTGGAGTTTTCTATTTTAAAATATCTGTACTGGATTGAGGACCCCTATTCTGAATCCTTCATCAAGGCTGCCCCAGTGGCCAAACCACACTGACTTCAATCACTTCCATCACAAACCTACATCTAAGCAAATATGCACCTTTGGAAAGGGCCATAGTAGTAGAAAGAGAAGGATGCGTCTGATTCTAAAATACTTTATGAAGTTGAATTTTTAGAGATAAGTTGAATAATTACATTAGAAATAAGATTTCAGAACAGCTAGTAGATATGTGCGGTGGGTGGGGGTTTAGAGCTCTAGTGTGTAAGCACCTGGAGGCGTCTGGAAGGAGTAGAAATGGGGCCATCTGATTAGGAACTACGCCTTGTTATTAAAGCGTGACTTTTTGCATTGTTTGTCCCCGGAGTTGGAAAACTTCTGTTGGGGGGGAAAAAAAGAAAGAAAGAAAGAAAAAAAGCTCGAAGGGCTGCTGCTGTTGCTGAGGGCCATACAGTAGACACAAAAGCGTCTTCTTAGAGGCCTGCCGCAGAGGCAGCTTGTACAGGCAGGCCCGGTCTCTCAAAGACTGGGAATCAGATTCTTTCCCCAGGGGGTTTCCAACTAGTTTGCACTTCAGAAAAATCTTTTCTTTCTCTTGCTATTTACGCCCTGCAAAGAATTTTCTTCCAGCCAGAGAAATTGTTTTATAATCAAAGATTCTTGTCCTTAGTTGTTGGACATCAAAGAAAGTTCAGAGGAGACTGGGGGATTATGTGAGTGCCTAGAATTTATTTTGAATGCAAACTTGCAACATTAGCAAGTCCCCCGAAGAATATACTCATCTCAGAGCTGGGAGAGAGCCTAATATAACTAAGTCTCTGCTCTTCCTCGGTTGGATACACCCCTAAGACCTGCCCCTAAGCTCTATCTGGACCTAACTTCTGTATGTTCAGTTCTTGAGGTTCTTACTGGAAGAAGTACCCTTCCTCTACCTGCTCTTTTAAAACCTAATATTGGGAAACATTAGATTCTAACAATAAGCTTGAAACAACAACAACAAAAACACATTTTTTAACCTTCAGTACTTCAGCTCCCAGGGCAGTTGATGATATCACAATGTTGGGAGCCACATTCCCTGCATACCCTACTGTCTCTGATGATGTCATTTTCACCCACAAAGGAAAACCTCTGCACCCCGAGGGCCTGAACTCAGGTCTTGGCAGGTAAATGAAAGAGGAACTTACTTTTGGATTTAAACTGTTTGATTGAGTCAGGCATAAAGAGGCACAACCATGTTAAGTACTGGCTTCACAGCCTCATCTTTGGGGCCTGAATAGACCATTTGTCATTTAGGGAGAATTAAGACTGTAACTTTAAGAAATTATTTTCTGGGTAAGAACAATGATTCATTTAATATTTTGATTCTTGCACTTTGGGACATTTATAGGGCGTTGTTCTCAGAGATTATGGCTCCTTCTTAAATATCCTCCTCCGAATCCACGAATTTTTCCAAGCTTTTCTGGAACCCCTTTATAGATGATCTAACTTTCCTTCCTCGAGCAAATTAACAACAACCAAAACAAGAATTAGGAAAAATAAAGTGATGGGTAAGACAGATGCAGGCAGAATTATGCCCCAGGCAAAGTACATTCTCTTTATTTTAATCTTGGCTCTGTGATTATGAACAGAAGAAAGTAAAGACGTCCAATCTCTTCCTATCCCTTCATTGCAACCACAAAGTAGTGGTTGGAAATAAGAATTCCAAGAACACCAAAAATGCTCACAATTTCCAAGAGTGGCAGCTACAGTGCCCCCACAGAGATTCTTTGAGCACTCTTCCTCAGAGCCGCCTCTGGTGTCCTTGTGGTGGCTGGGAGCCCCCGTCCTTAATCACAAAGGCTCGCTCTGATTCAGACCTGGTAAAAATGTCCGTTGCCTATCTTTGCCACCAGCAGTCCTTCATAGTGTTACTCTGTTCTGAAATAACGTGCTATAGTTTTGTTTTAGAGAAAGACAGTCTCTTTGATGGAATCCTCAAGTGACCAAGTCTCACAAAATTTTCCATGCACTAGTTTGTTCTAGGAAGGTGAGTGAGCATGTGTGGGGTAGGCAGGATTTGCCAAAGGTTTTTATTCCACTCAGCAATGCTAACTTGCCTGTGTAGGCCTTAGATTACAGTTTGGGGAGTTTTTTTACACTAAGAATTTCTGTGTAAATTTCACTGAAATGTAAGTGTCCCTTCAGCTTATATAGGGGGCTAGGGAGGGAATTGAACTATAAGGGAAGAGCCCAACCTGCAATTGACCTTCCATTTTTGTAATCTTATTTCTCCTGAGTTGATGTATGCTTGAACCAAATTAGTGTTATTATATAAAATGCCCTGGTGTTTCAACAATATCAGTCTTCAAGGTATGGGACAGGATTTGGCATTTTGTTTCCATTTTTATTGTTTTGTTTCTAAAGAGAAGTTTGAGCTGGAGCCTGTCTGGCAGGATTCCATACTTCTGCCAAACCACCTGTCCTGACAGAGACAATAGAATCAAAAGTCAAGTTCTATATGACTGCACCTGCCTTGTGAGTGCTACCAGGAGACCTGATTTTCTCCTGTAGCCAAACTCGACCCAGAAACTATCTAGTATTTGGCACCTAAGCAGTGGGTACATAAACCCCAAAACTTGGATATCCCCATTGCAGAATGACTAGTACTAGCTCTCCCATTGACTTGTAAGGTAGTGTTTGCATTGCATTCAGTGATTATTTACTGTTTAATCAAATGGAGAGGATGTAAATTTCTGGTTCACTCGGGTTTCAAGGTTTTTTTGTGCGGATATATTAATGGAAATGACTCATTTGGCAATTTAGTATTTGGAAATTGCCTAGTGCATTTACGTATCTAGTAAACATGGAGGAGAGTATGATCTATCCAGAAGAGACCATAGACGTATCTCCAAAGTTAAAACACCAAGCTGCATTTCCGGGAGTGAGAGCCTACCTTTGTCCCTGCTGCTTTTTTCCTTTTCTCAGGAATGTAAGTTACCCTTATTGGCCACCAGTTGAATGTTCTCTGATTGGGCAATTGTTTCAGAAGCAATCTAACTTCCTGAATGAGGCCGTTTTTCCTTTTGAATTATCAGAGTATTTCTTGGGTTCCCTTAGGATAGAGTTACTTCATTATCTTCTAACTTTATGTATAACTGGAGGCCTTCTGGCCTAAGAACATAATTTCTATCACCAATCAGATAATTGAAGATAATGTGCCCATCAAATAGTGCTCTTTGCACAGTATCCACATATAATGATATAATATGATAATAAGGCATAAAGGGCATTCTAAAGTGAGTTGCAACATCCTACGGTGAAAAGAGCTCTCAGTAGTCATGTTTTAACGTCAGCTCTGATCCTTCTTAGCTTTATGACCTTAAGGAAAATTGCTTAACCTCTTTGAGCCTGTGTCCTCATGAATAAAATGGGGATAATAATAATAAATAGTCTGCCTACGTGAAATGAAATAACGTATGAGAAGTGTCTTTGAAAATTGCAAAGGTAAGGTTTTATTGTTAATAATAATTAGACTCGAATTCTTTCTTATCCACCTAATTACTGTAAGAAATACTAGGTTTAGAGGTTATTGATTTGGGCCCAGTTAACCTATTTGAATTCAATTTGGCATTATCTTAAAATAATGAGGCAAGACCACTTGTATTTTTTATGTAGCTAAAAAGACAAAGATTTAATTCCAAATTTTGTGGGCCAAAGGACTGATTAAATGTTACCATAATGTGGTAACAAGTAGCCTTAGTGTCTTAGAGAATGACTAATAGTGTATAGGCTCTAGGGTGGGACTTAATTTCTGTTACCGCCTTGCTTGTGCCAGGGTGAATCACTTGCCCTCCCTAGATCTTTGTACAAGTGGTTGTTCTACATTGGTAAGCCCATTCTCGTCCTTCCATGATCACTGACACAACACAAAGCAGCTATTTTCTAAGATTTTACTTCTCAGAGTCAAAGGGATCCTAGAACCATACTACATTTTTTCAGTTTGAAATTTTAGAGTCTTCTTTTCATTGCTGCGACCCTGAAAGAATTGCTCAGAATGCTGAAGTTTCAGCTTCCTGTCCACCTTTGCAGCCGTTTTCTAAGAGCTTGAAGGAAGGGAGTTCAGGATTGTGAAGGGAACTAATTTACCCAGTTCATTATACTCGTGCTATGCTGGCCCCAACATGTAGTTCTTTGAAGCTCGGCCAATAAGATTCTATAACCTACCTGGAAATTATCCCACATCCCTGAGACTCCCAGTTCCCCATCTGAGAAGTAGTAGATCAAGATGAGACTAAGCAGTTTCAGTCATAACACCTACCAAATATTTGTGGCCCAGAAATCATTTTGAGGTAAAGATCATCCCTCGAGTCATTTCAGAGACTAATAATGTTCTGCAATATGGAAAATCTGTTTTTCATACTGTAACTTTACCAATTTGAAGTCCCCCCCTCTCCAAATAGGTAAATAATGGGATAAAGGTAATTATGGGTTTTCTCATCTACTTACCTCTTCCCTGTTATGATTAAACACACAGAGCTTATAGCTTTTTTAGAAACTAACTCAGTTACCATTATTATCCTTTCAACACTTGCATGGTATTATAATCCATTTCAGTCAGAGTGTGATAGCATAGTGGGAGGCAGAAGACAAGTGGGTATGGGGGAAGATGGAGAGAGGCAAATGTTTCCCTTCTATTAGCTTTGCAAAGCGTCCTCCCTGCCTGATGGTACTTCTTGGAGAAAACTGTTTTCTTCCCAAGACCTAATAAAGATTAGTGAAAGAAAGTCTGCAAAGCACTTGAAGGGAAGGCATGGATAAACACTCAGTATCACTGTTATTATCATTAAAAAGGAAAACCCAGCATGTGATGTTTTGGGTCACTTCCAGCGGCCTAGTTTCATGTTCATGGTTCCTTTTTTGACCTTTACCTCTTGATATCTTTATACATTTATTGAGGCTGTTGGACAAAGTCTTGAGATCCTAAGCAGTGGGGTGTTAAAAATGAATGACTGCCAGCCTCCATTTTTATGGTTGGAATGTCTGAAAATGTGTTTAAGGTAAATAGTTCAGTCTTTGGATACCTTGTTCAAATTTGGCAACCTTGGTGGCAAAGTTAATTTCATAGCTGGTCATTTGAATTTTTATTTCCAATTCTATTCTTTACCTTAGAACCAGAGTTTTATTTTTTATTTATTAAAAATTTTAAAATCCTCACCCGAGAATATTTTTCCATTGATTTTTAGAGAAAGTGGAAGAGAGAGGGAAAGGCAGAGAAATATTGATGTGAGAGAGACACATCGATTGGCTGCCTCCTGCATGCCCCCTGATCAGGACCTGGGCCAGGAAGGAGCCTGCAACCAAGGTATGGTGCCCTTGGCTGGAATCGAACCCAGGACCCTTCGGTCCACAGGCCGACGCTCTATCCACTGAGCAAAACTGATTAGGGCTAGAACCAGAGTTTTATAAGAAATTTTTATCAAGTAGAATAAATACCAAGTTAACTGGGATTTTTTTTTTCTGTGCTGTGCTTATGAATCAAAGATAAATTTTAAAGAAGAAGCAGATATAAAGGATCTAAAAAACAAATAATACAAGAGCTTTCTAAGGACTTTCTAGGGATACCATAAGTTCAGCCCTATCTCCTATTCTTCAGAATGTAAATTATTTCATACTAAAGATGACCATAATGATATTCTTGTAGTGTTATAAGAGACCAAAGATACCAAATAAAGGTTAATTCTCTTCAGTATAATGTATTTAGTCAAGAAAGTACACCAATACATTTTAGAAAGGGTTTCATTAGTATAGATTAAAATTTTAAAAGGAGTTCCTGCTTATCCTTGGAAAGCTAAATAAATCACAAACTTTTATTTTGTGACTTCTATATTCAAGGACTTTTGATAATCAGACTATCCAATTCCCTGATTGGCAGCTGTATTTGAAAATGCTTCTGTGCGGTTGCTATGTTGTTATGTAAAAAAGGGCATATTTTTCATAACCCTAGTTGGTGAATTATTTGCTTTAGACTTTAAATGGTTTTCCTACAATAAAACTTGCTTATACACATGTATATTTTCCCCTCTAGTTTTTCAGTTGTGTTTGTCTTCTTAAATTCCTAATTTATGTATCTCTACATACAGATTTTTAAATTTCTAAACCTAGCTTTCCCCACATAAATGTAAAGTAGGAAAAAAAATTTGAAAGTTTTCATCAAAACCAAAGGAACTCAACAGATACTCTAGGAAATTGAAGATAAGGATGCCAACTACTAATACAAAATTATTTAAAATTAACATCATGCAAAAGCAACCACCTTGAGACTACGTATGGTAATATATGTGTTTCTGTGTATATAAACATAAATATCTATATATATAAAAGGCTAAGTGACCGACTGTCCGCCTATCTGACTGTCCGACCAACCTACCGGCCGGTACATACCATATGACACGCACTGGCAATTTAAAAATAAATGTTGACTTGTGCATGCACAATACATAAAAAGCTCTCACTGGCACCAATAGCACACGTGTGTTTCAACCTGTCATTGTTGATCATGAATTTGGTTGTTTTTATATCATGTCTTTGTTGTTATATCATGTTATTGTTTATTTATTAATTAATTTATATATTATTTTCATATATATTTTACTAATTTTCTTTCATCTCTGACACTCCTATTATAGAGAAAGGGCGAATAGCAATATTAAAATATTTCTTCTAATTAATTTCCTTTCAATGTGCACAAAGTCGTGCACTGGGCCACTAGTATTCTATATGTACTTATAAATAATATATATACTTATATATAATACTAGAGGCCCGGTGCATGAAATTCATGCACTCAGGTTGGGGGGGGATTCTTCAGCCCAGCCTGCACCCTCTCGCAGTCCGGGAGCCCTCAGGGGATGTCTGACTGATGGCTTAGGCCCGCTCCGCTCCTTGAGGGTAGTGGGCCTAAGCCGTCAGTCGGACATCCTTAGCGCTGCGCAGAGGCGGGAGAGGCTCCCGCCACCACTGCTGCACTCGCCAGTCGTGAGCCTGGCTTCTGGCTGAGTGGCACTCCCCCTGTGGGAGCACACTGACCACCAGGGGGCAGCTCCTGCATTGAGCGTCTTCCCCCTGGTGGTCAGTGCGCGTCATAGCGACTGGTCGTTCCGCCTTTGGGTTGATTTGTATATTAGCCTTTTATTATATAGGATATGGTATTCATATTCTATGTAGACCATAAATATGGAAGGTAGTATATATGTATATATTCTCTTTTTAAAATATATATTTTTTTATTGATTTCAGAGAGGAAGGGAGAGGGAGAGAGAGATAGAAACATCAATGATGAGAGAGAATCATAGATTGGCTGCCTCCTGAACGCCCCCTACTGGGGATCGAGCCCGCAACCTGGGCATGTGCCCTGGACCGGAATTGAACTTGGGACCCTTCAGTCTGAAGGCCGACGCTCTATCCACTGAACCAAACTGGCTAGGGCTGTATATATTCTAAATGCTTATTTTTAAACCTTTAGGGGAAGCTACTTCCTTTCAGCAAACCTTGGACCAGCCTCTGAAAATGGCTGGCTTTGGAGACTCTGAAGCCAAATTGATATGTGGCCTTTGAAATTTCACCTATTGAGAAAATGGTCACATGCAAAATGGATAACCTTAGGACAGCTCCCCTCTCTGTATTTGTAATTTTAGTGAATTTCACCTAGTAGGAAACAATCATGTCTAATCTCCTCACAAACAATGACCTGCTCTCTGTTTCAGCCTTGTCTCAAATTCAGCACTTTGGAGCTCAGTTTCTTTTCTTTCCTTTTAGCTCTGCTCATTTATCTCTCTTTAGTTTCGTTTGCTATTTTTCTCCTTAAGAATTTCTGTTTCTTTTCTCTCATTTTCATTTTGGGGTCATTAAAAAAATCTGTGCCCACTGTCAAATTAACTGTCTCTTCTCACTATGGCAAGTTATCACTTTTGTATCTTCTGTATTCTGTTGGTCTTACTTAGGTTGGGCCTGTTTCCTTCTATACCATGTACTGCACCAGTACATGTGTTCGCTGCATGTGTTCGGTAAATGTCATAAAATAACCATTATTCTGTTGAGTCAGTGGGTGTGTTGCTGCTATTGTTCATCTGGAGACAGTTTTCTACAGGCTGAATTAACAGGCAAGTGCATGCCAGGTTACATGCTGACAGCTGTGTCTTCCCATGGGAAAAAGATCCCTTTTACCTCCCTAGCAAATGAAAGCTTAGATTTTAAAGAAAATGACAAAATACAGAAAATGAAAGAGAAGAACTGAAATCACAGCATCTGTGGTTTTCTCTGTCCTTAATGGTAAGGCAGCTTCCTAGAGGACTTCATTGTAATATGTTGATGAAATGTTTAGACTCATCCCTTGGCCATTTGTTTAGAAAGTAGTTTCTAAGCAGCAGTTCTTGGATCATCTAGAAAATTTTTAGCTAGAGAAACCACATTTCCTTTCTTTCTTAAGCTGCAGAACCAGTCCGATCTTTTTTGTTTGTTTGTTTGTTTAACACTTGATCTTTATGGTGAGGGACTAAGTTATATGATCTCCCTTGTGAAAGAATGTTTTTCAGATTTTTGTGCTTGATGGCTTTCTGATTTCATTGCCATGATAGATTTACTTATCAGGGAACTGTGACTATTTCAAGTAGGTATAATAATGAAGTAGCGCCCTAACGAAGGACTAACTTCATGGCTACTGCTGTGATAGTAGGTTTGGATCTTACCATGGATTCGGACCTCTGAAATAATTGAATCATGTGTATATTCACAGCTAGGGAATTTACCGTCACATTATGTTGCCTCATATCAGCAATACCTTTGCCATAATCTTTAGATAACGTCATGCTCTGACAGACCATTTGGCTGCCTCAAAGCCATCACCTTATATTTTTCCCCAAAGGAGTTCCAGATCCTGTTTAATATTTGCTAGTTCTGTTAGGTACTGAAGGCAGAGAGGTTGTAGTAGTAATCACCTGAAGAAGGAAATCAGGGTTTCTTATCTATTTTCCATATACTGTCAATCTGTGCAAGCAAACTGATTATGTGGAAAACTGATAAGGAACTTTGTTTTCCTCTTGATAGACTTGCCTGTGCAGCACCATGCCCCACTTTGGAGAATGCTGCGGTAGGGTTTTGGCTCCCTAGATAAGGTGGAATATCTGGAAAATAGCTAAACCATTGTGTGTCCATAGATTTTCACAACCTGAAGGTGAGAGTAGTTGGGAGGATGAAAGAGGGCCATTCTTCCTGCCCCCAAGAGTCCTAAAGTTCAAAGACACAGCTGCTGCTCCAGTGGAGCCAGTGCATCTGGACTAGCCCAGTCACGGCGGAGGTAGCTATTGCACTCTAGCCTTCCTGTTGTTGTCCTCAAAGTGTTCCGTCTAGGTGGCCCTTGCCCTTCCCAGTAAATCATCTCAAGTCCACCTATCCTTTTGTCGGCCTGCTTTGAACTGCTTGTGTATTAATCTCTTGTACAAAGTAAGGGCTCTAACTTTGGATAGTAAGTACTCCAGGTGTGCTCTCTCACCCACGCTATGTGCATTGGATTGTTGAATGTTGTGTTTCTGCAATAACATCACCCTCTAAGTTCTTGCTCACTTGATTTTTTCTGTTTCCTTAGTAGCTTTCTAAATTATTTCTCTCTATTTTTTAAAAAAATATATTTTCATTGATTTCAGAGAGGAAGGGAGAGGGAGAGAGATAGAAACATCAGTGATGAGAGAGAATCATTGATCAGCTGCCTCCTGCAAGCCCTACACTGGGGATCGAGCCTACAACCCGGGCATGTGCCCTGACCAGGAATTGAACCGTCACCTCCTGGTTCATAGGTTGACGCTCAACCACTAAGCCACGCCGCCCTGGCTCTCTCCATTTGTACCATATCTAATGCATTTTTTTTCTTCATTCCATCTGATATCAAGTCATTGATAACCACCTATAGAGAGAAGCTGGAGACATGTTCTCTTCCCTCTTTGAGGCTATTTCTAGAAGAGTGTGGGACCAAATTCTAAGGGATTATCTGGAACTTCTTCATAAAATTCACTATCAACTGATAGGATTTACTTTTGTAGTTTCGAGCTTATCGCTGACTCATATCCTTTCTACAACTTCAGTGCAAGCAAGATTTTGACTTCTAAGAATCAAACAGAATGCTAATCTTTTTCCAGGAGAGAAGAGTATCCCCGGTAGATGGGAGCCTAGAAAATGTTAGAAGTGCTTCTATGAAGCAACTTAACAATATCCAATTGTGTTTCTATTCAAAGCATAGTGCAAGTAAGTGCACATGGATTGTGGTCTGTTGTAGAAAATATAAAACATTACAATAAATCTCAAAAATCTAATTGATCAGTTTCCTGACCTACCCTGTCATTAAAAGAGTGATGTCATGTTCATCTCCACCTCACGGTGGATAGTATGAAGAATAGTCTTTGAACATGAAGGCCTATCCCCCACTACACAGGGTGGGTCACCAGCTGCTCCATAATAGCAACATTACCCAGCAAGTTAGGACAGGAGAATAAAATAACTATATCCAATTGATGCTGCAAAGGAAATTCAAGGAAACAATGTAACGATGATGACTATATTCATATATGGATAAAAGAACATGAATTACAGCCACTGTCTTCAAATTTTCTTATGAGAGCCTTTTGTAATAAGTTATATTTGTTCCCTCAACATCAAGCCATGTATGGAAATAAAAAAGTCATATAACCCCTGCTTAGATTTTGAAGACAGGTGTTTCCCTTCGAGAGAGTTGTAGTAATGATAATAATTTTGGGGTGAATATGCAACCATCTTATATAATGACTTAGTTTTAGGAGTTTTAGGAGCCTTTTATTCCACTTTCAAATGTACCCAGAGGCCAATAAGTACCTAATAAAGAAATGGTAGACATTTCTATCTCCTTTTGTTGTCCATAAGTTAACACAGAATTAAATAATAACTGGACTCAGTTCTCCCTGGTGAAGTGCTCTTTAAATACTTGCTTTAAAGAAAGCTTTACTGACATTATTGGTGGTGTCTGTTTTTCTGTCGTAAGCTAGCCCGTTTCCCATTAAATCTCATGATTAATACTTGTGTATTTCTGTGAAAAACATTTTGATAATGCTGTAACCAATACCATTCAGTCTCTTGGGACTCACCCCAATAAAGAGGGATCCTCTTAACTCCCCCTAACTTCATTTACTATCATTTTTGAAGTCTTTTATTCTATCTTAGTCTCGAGATGATGTTCTCTTTCAGCTTGTACACTGCTCTCAGAAAAACAATATACTTTCCTCCCTCCTCTGTCTGCTGCCCCCAAATAATCCACCCGGCCTTACAGATCTGCTGTGGTAGGGCCTCTGTGTCATGGGTAGTGCAGAATCCTGCTTCATCTCAAGGGTCTTGTTTCCTTCCCCCATCACCCTCTAGCTGCCAGCTGTGAAGACTCTTACCTACACCTCCCAAACAGCTTAGAAAAGAATCTGGCCCTCCTGGCCCCAGTGCTGACCTTGACCCCTTCCCCAGTCCTGAGCAGCCCTGGAAACTGAGCCCCTGGCACCTAATTCATGCCTGATACTCTGACTTCCTTGCTCTGGCCTCAGGAGAGAGCGAGCACATTCTGAACACTTCTTTTGTGTCGGCATCTCTGTGAGGTGCTTTGGAAGGACTCCAGCCAGGCATGGAAGGGCTCTTTGATAATATCTGGCGGGTGGGTAAGAAATTTGGGCACCTGGCCAAGATACACATTGCCTGTAATCGTTAACTCAGTCTGTAAACAGTTCAAACGGCACTGAGAGGCCGTCAGTTATTACATTAGAGGCCTTTCATCTCTCTTGCTTAGAAGCCAGGCGTCCAGCATTGGCCCCCACTGTGGCCATGGAAGCCATGGTACTCTGTGCACAGCCGGCGAGGTCCAAGACCTGCAGGGACATACAATGGAACCTGCTCCGAATGACTGATTCTAGACTTTCAGCTTTGTACCTCGCCTAAATCATTCATTTCCTTCGTTCTGTACCTGGTTGACGCTGTAAGCAAAAAAGAAAAAAGAATAGGAACAATCAAATGGCAATAAATACATAGCTATCAATAATTGAATCTAAAAAACAAAATAAATGAATAAGCACAGCAGAAACAGACTCATAGATACAGAGAACATTTTGATGGTTGCCGGATGGGAGGGGGTTTGGGGAATGGCTGAAAAAATTAGCTGCTTTTCCTTCATGTTTCACACTCCTTTTCTTTTGCCTTTTTCATTAAATTGCTAATTTTGCTAGGCACATGTGGAGTGTTCTAGGCACTTAGAAAATGGAACCATTTCGGAGTAGAATTTTGCCGAGGTGGAGTTATGAGACCTGCCTCCCCACTGAGTATTCTGGTTCCAAAAGATGGTGCAGGAAAACCAAGCACAACGGATTCTAAACATCTTAATTGCAGATGTTGATGAATATTTTCAATGATGTTCAGATTGCTTTGAAGGCGACTGTTGCTGAAGCCACTTGTTCACATTGCGCAGGAGCGAAATTTAGATTAGGCTGTAGGTTTTATTTTTGTTTATTTTTTTAACAGTTGCTTTTTCTCTTTAGCTCTAATTAAAATTGCAGTTATCATTTATCTTTTTTTATATATTTTATTGATTTTTTACAGAGAGGAAGGGAGAGGGATAGACAGGTAGAATCATCGATGAGAGAGAAACACCGATCAGCCGCCTCCTGCACACCCCCTACTGGGGATGTGCCCGCAACCAAGGTACATGCCCTTGACCGGAATCGAACCTGGGACCCTTCAGTCCGCAGGCCGGCGCTCTATCCACTGAGCCAAACCAGTCAGGGCTAGGCCATAGGTTTTAAATAAGCAAGGGAATAAAATCCTATACTCACTATATTCAAGGTTAGCATCGAAGACCCAGGTTTTGTTCCTTACACCAGAATCCCAAGTGTAAAGCTTCTAGACTCTTTTTCCCTACGAACAATAGCTTAACACTTACCCCACTTACTTTAACTGAAGGAAATGATAGAATCATAAGACACTCTTCCTCCAAAAAAAAGTTTGGAAGTATTGTACACTGCCTTATACATTGAGTCCTCACTTAATGTCATTGATGGGTTCTTGGGAACTGCGACTTTAAGTGAGACAACTTATAACGAAACCAATGCTACCATAGGCTAATTGATATAAACAAGAATTAAGTTTCTATGGCATATTTCCGGTTACAAAAATATCACCAAACTTCTAAATAAAGACCCAAGACACTTTTAAATTAAGCAGGCAATAAATGTGAGCCATCCATACATTTAAGAAAGATGAATAAAAGCAAATGAGATCATTCTTTCCCAACCTGCTTATTCCAGTTGCAGATGGCCATAGCCTATCCCAGCAGTTCAGGGTGCAAGGTGGGATAGGACACCCTTCCATCACAGGGAACACACACACACACACACACACACACACACACACACACACTGAGACTGGAGCAATTGAGACACACCAACGACCCTCACGTGCACATCTTTGGGATGTGGGAGGAAGCAAGAACACCTGGAGAAAACCTACACAGACACGGGGGAACACGCAAACTCCGCACAGGGGCCCCGGCTGGGAATCAGATTTTTTTCTCTCTCATCAACGTTATAAGGAAACAACGTTGAACAAAATGATGCTATTTGAGGACCTGCTGTATAATTAGCTTGATTGGAGTCCTCATAACTTAGTAGTTAGAAAGTTCTGATCTCATGCCGCTTGTTTTCTTTGTTTCGTTTTCTATTTTGCTCAGCTTTCTGGGTCGCCTTTCCATTCCCTTTACATGTTTTGGTTTTGGGGTTGGCCTCTGTCTTACCACCCAAGTTTTCTTTGCCGATTCTGAACGGAGCTCTGGAGGAGCAGGGTTAAAAGAGAAGAGAAGGTGTGGCATGAGGATTTGCACCCTTGGGCTCCATCACGAGCTCTGCTTCTGATTTACTTATTGGCCAAAGGTGAGTCCTCCAGCATAGCCTTTCTCTTGCCTAGGATGACTGGTACCTTTCCCTACTGCACAGAAAAAAAGCAGCTCAATCTTTAGAGCAGAAATTAAATTCTATGGAAGAAAACAGGCACTAGAGCAAACTACATCAAGTTCCTTTACCATTTGCTCAGCATCATTATTTGTTCGTGGTAAACCGAAGGGTGGTTATTTGAAAGGATGTGTTGAATCTCATTTATACAGTAGAATTATAGAAATGCAAAATTTAGAAGGTACTTTGACAGGGAAGCTCTGAGGCATGCTATCTGATCCACCCATTTCAATGCCCTGGTTCATTCTAAGGTCACTTACAGGTTCAGTATGACTGGGAAATAATGGAGGAAGCCCCTGCTCTTCTACCTGCATATATAGTTTTTCTTTTGGGAAATGATCAGTCTTGAATTTTAGCTCCCCACCCTCATTGCTTTCCTTGTACATGTAGTAAGGAAACTGCCTAGAATGATTTAAGTTCCTCTAGATCAGCGGTTCTCAACCTGTGGGTCGAGACCCTTTGGGGGTTGAACGACCCTTTCATAGGGGTCGCCTAAGACCATTGGAAAACACATATATAATTACATATTGTTTTTGTGATTAATCACTATGCTTTAATTATGTTCAATTTGTAACAATGAAAATACATCCTGCATATCAGATATTTACATTATGATTCATAACAGTAGCAAAATTACAGTTATGAAGTAGCAATGAAAATAATTTTATGATTGGGGGTCACCACAATATGAGGAACTATATTAAAGGGTCACGGCATTAGGAAGGTTGAGAACCACTGCTCTAGATCAATGGTTCACACATTTTCATATGTGTCAGAATCAGTTTTAGAAGGCTTGTTAAAACACAGTTTGGTGGGCCCTACCCTCAGAATTTCTGATTTAGTAAGTCTGAGGTGAGGCCTGAAAATTTGCATTTCTAACAAATTCCCAGGTGAAGCTGCTGCTGCTGGGTCCAGGGGACCACATTTTGAGATCCACTCTTCAAGGGTACTGCCTACTTTACCACCACGATGACTTTAACAGATTGACTGCCTTCACATGGCCAGAGCATCCAACTTGTGTCACAGGGACTGTGGCTTTAATGTCTGAAATGGAACACTTAATTATGAGAGATTTGTCCTACTTGCAAAGATTAAGTGACCTGAAGGGTAGGTAATTTACCTACAGGCACCTGGCAAATGGTTTGCTGACTTTTTCAAGCAGCAGCTAGCAGGTGGGAACTTGCTTTAGGGAAAAAACAAACAAAAGCAACTATTAGCTGGGCTACAGAACAAATGATATGACATAAAGAGAATAAAACCAATGCTTTTGATTGGTTTTTATGTCATCCTCAAAAAAGAAGATTTCAAGGTTTCCTTGCCTTTAGAAATTCTCATTTTTCTTTTTTTCCACTTTCCTGAGCTATGGAACCTCTTACGTTGTACATTAGCTTATTTAAGAAGCTAAGTGATTTGAGTTTCACTCTAGCATAGCAGGCTACACAGCATCCTTCCTTCTGCATTTATTGTAGTGGGACCAGCTCAAGTGAAACAATAACCACAAAGTATAGTTTTAATCAGATTCACTTATGCAGCCATTCTAATGTTTTCTAAGTGTTTTCATGCATTAAACTTAACATTTAAAATGTTACATCAATAATACTATATCTGAAGATGTAAACAGTGTTCAGCAAAATTGTATCTGCAGCCCTGTCTTTTTGCTCAACTCCAATTCTTATTTCAAATTGCCTGTAGGATTTAAATGTTCATCTCTAATTCAGTATTCCCAAGACAATTAAAGTTTGCTTGCTCAAAATTAGCTTCTTTTTCCAATATTCCTTTTTTTTTTTTTTTGGTTGATGCAATTGTTCAGATTTAGAACCTTTAATTCCTTCATGCCTACAGTTCAATCTGTCCACATGTGCTTTCAACGCTTTCTTCATAATTTCTTCAATTCATCTCTTTGCCTTTTAACTGTTACCACCAGAGTTCAAGCTCTCATCATGCCACTACTAGATTACTGGAATAGCTTTCTAACTGGTTTTCCTACCACCAGCTTTCTTTTCATTCCTCTGTAGTTTCTACTCTGGTACTAAATTGCTCTGAGGGCCTAACTTTTATCTTGGCATTCAGTGGCCTTCAGAATTTGACCTGCGTCAGCTATCCAGACTGTCTCTGCTGATCTATTTTTCAGTCATACAAGTCTTCATATACCTTGAAAACTTGGGAGAAACTGGTCAAGAACCCTACTTTTTCTCTCACTTGGCCCCTTGTTTTTTTCCAAAGTCTGTAGTTGGGAATTTCCCAAAATCCATTTGACAGGTGCCTATGGGCCAGATCCTGCTTGTTTTACTTATATGGTTATTTTTCTCCTATTTGCGTTCTTTCTTCCTTAAGGTCTAGCTTAAGATCCATCTCTCCCACAAAGCCCACAGGATCTATTGAGTGTATCACACAATGTGACACTTGATAATAGTCATTTGTACCACCATGTTGTTTGTGAATATGTAGATGTTATCTCCCAGTAAGACTAACTCCTGGGAAGGACCAAACATAATTTTGGGAAGAAGGTAGGTTTTTCATCAAACACTAGGCCAACTAAGTGGTCAGATTTCAGGCCCATTCTGATGTGCCATGGGGAAATCTCCATGGGTACCCATCAGCATCTTTTTTTTATATATATGTTTTTATTGATGAGAGAAAGAGAGAAACATCAATCAACTGCCTCCCATACATTCCTTGATTGGGACCAAACCCACAACTGGGGCATGTGCCCTGACCAGGAATTGAACGGGAGACCTTTCAGTGCCCGGGATGATGCTCAACCAACTGAGCCATACCGGCCAAGGCTCAAGTGACTACATCTTGACAAGGAACATTTGGGAGCTATTGCTTTTCTCTGTTACAAAGGATTTGGGGGGAAAATGCAGTAGCTGCTTTTTTAGGGAGAAAGATGGCTCCAGAAACAGGCCTGATAATGTCCAGGCTAAGAATAAACTCATTGATTGACAGCAACTCCGCTAGTTAGGTGTTTGGTTAAGAAGGGAGTTCTGCCTCTGAAGCATTTTAGGTGTGGGAGTAGCAAGTAGATACGCTGTTACATTCTGAGGTGAGCCTACCTAAAGGCAGAAGCATGGCCTGATGACTGGGTGATTACTCCTGCTCCGAAAGTACGGCTGTAGGCATCCCCGCACAGAAGTACCCACCCGAACAAACACTAAGAAGAGGCAAAGGAAAGTGCCCAGGACCTAAGCATAGTCACTGTGTCAACAGCAATGTTAGATAAGGTGGACTTTATGGAGAGGGGGTAGTGGTGAGGGGAAGAGTTGATGCACCTGTGGTTGATGATTCAGAAACTTGGTGCCACATTATATGGCACCATGAAACCACCTCGTGTTCCAGTCACCCCATGGTGGCTGATGTCATATAATTACCCACTTGCTAACTGGGCCAAAAGGAAATACATTGGATGAAAGCCAAAGTAAGGTATAGTTAAACCTCTTAGCTGAACCTCATTCCAAACCTATGGAATCAAATGGCTTTTTGGGACTCCTTTTCATACCAGTGAAGCCATTGTCATTGTCAGCCTAACAGTGGTTGATTTTTATAGGTATCATGCATTTTTGTTGGCCTATTCCAAAGACAAATATGTTCTCATCTAAATGTATTTTGATGAGCTCCCATGGCTCATACAAGTTGCCAAATTATGATATCTCAAACAGGAACAGGGTCCAGACAATTCCTGTTGGCTGCCCTAGGACTGAACTTAATCCTAGACTGACTCAGCTTCTCTGTTAAAGTTGTTTGAAATTCTGATATCCCGCCAGAGATTGTTTCTAAAAAGTTCTCAGTGTGAAGTATGAATCACAAATGAATGGACTCTGGGGAGACCAAAAGCTCAAGCTTTCAATATTAATTCAGCACATATTTATTGATTGCCTTATGTTAGGGCGTTGTGCCATGTGGGATGTAAAGAAATCCCTGCCCTCAGTTTAGTAGATAAGAATATGAGGCAGAAAGTGAAAAGTGCCATACGATACATACAAACAAGTTGATTGGGACATTGCAAATGAAGAAGAGTTTCTTCATGCAAGAGGTAGCATATAAACTTGCTTTTGAAGAATAAGTAGGATTTTTAAAAGTGGCAGCATACGAGTAATAGACATTCCAAGAGAAGTGAGAGAATACTGAGCAATATACTTTGGTTTGGACAAGTAGTACAGTACCAATAGGAAGGAAGGGGGAGAAAGCTGAAAAGGTAGAGGGGAAGAGGAAGGAATTAATTCTTTTTGAGTGCCTACTATGTGCAGGAACTACGGGTACTTTAAATATGTTACTTCACTTCATCTCTGTAATGATCTTCTTGGGTCAGTGGTAGTATCTGCATTTTAAATTTTACTTTATTTTATTTTATTTTATTTTATTTTTTTACCAATAAGGAAACCAAGACCCAAGAGGTTAGACCACCCACTCGAAATCACACTTGTAAGTGGAAGAGTTGAAATGTGAAACCAAGTTGTCTAATTCCACACCAGTGCAGAGCCTTGATTTGATAGGCTAAGGATGCCGAATTTAATTCAGAAGGCTGTGGAGAGCTTTTGATGGTACTTAAGTAGGACAGTGATATGATCAGTGCTATATTTAGGAAGATTGTTCTTTATTTAAAATATATATTTTATTGATTTTTTTACAGAGAGGAAAGGAGAGGGATAGAGAGTTAGAAACATCGATGAGAGAGAAACATCGATCAGCTGTCTCCTGCACACCCCCTACTGGGGATGTGCCTGCAACCAAGGTACATGCCCTTGACTGGAATTGAACCTGGGACCCTTCAGTCCACAGGCCGACGCTCTATCCACTGAGCCAAACCGGTCAGGGCAGGAAGATTGTTCTTGCAGAGACATATAAAGAGCCTTTGAATGGTGAGAGACTGGAGAATAGTTACAAGTCTACTGTAATGGTTCAGACTCCAGAGATATAGAGAAGGTATATTTCTAAAGGCAAGTTTAAGGAATCATAATGACCCTGAGGTGCTCAGCTTGGGTCTCTTGGAAAATGATGGCTCCATGAACAAAAACAGGTCAAGAGGGGTTATGGGTTTAGGGTGGCATGCAGGGAGAAGATAGGTAGGTTTGGTATATCTGAGTAAGAATACAAAGAAATATTGTCTGCAGGCCTTTGAAGTGCAGGAGAACTTGACTTTGGACAAAGTTGAGAATTCTCATGGAAGATTGGAATGACTTAGAACCTCAGAGAGAGATAATAAAAATCAGAGACTATATCCTTATATTTAAATGAGAGGAAGAAGAGCAGAAGAGAAAGAGGGACAGTCGGAGAAGTGGAAGAATTAGAATAGGCCCTGACCTGTTTGGCTCAATGGATAGAGCGTTGGCCTGCGGACTGAAGGGTCCCAGGTTCGATTCCAGTCAAGGGCATGTACCTTGGTTGCGGGCACATCCCCAGTGGGGGGTGTGCAGGAGGCAGCTGATCGATGTTTCTCTCTCATTGATATTTCTAACTCTCTATCCCTCTCCCTTCCTCTCTGTAAAATATCAATAAAATATATATTTTTTAAAAAGAATTAGGATAGCATTTGTGACAGAGATAAAGAGAGGAGAGTGTCAAGAAGGGGTATTCAACAGGTCAAAGTAACTTAGGGATATTTGTCTTGATTTAGCATCAATCCCTTAGGAAACAGCCTGCACATTAGGTGCAGGTATGTCCTTTTTTTCTGTATGCTTTTCTCTGTGATGGAGGAAATCAGGCAATCAGGGAACTGTTTTCCTGTTAAAGATATGTTTGGTGGTCACATTTTAAATTTAAGCTAGTAACGGCTCTTAGTTTTCCTGCTAGCAAAATAAAGAAAATTTCCAAGTCTTGCTCTAAATCATTGGAGGTTTAGTTCCCAAGAGGCTCTTAAAATTTTGGTGCTTCTGTTCATTTGCTCTGTGACTCTTTCTGTGGTCCATCAAGTCTCCTTTCATTGTATTTAGTACATGAAATCCATGCCCAGAATTCATGATTCCTGGCTGCAAGCCCAATATGCATTGTGTTGTCTCTTCCACCTAATTTCTGAAATGGGTGGCACTAATAAAGGGAGGATAAAATAGCTAATGAAGGATTATAAAGCACTTTGTTAATATAAAATACAACATCAAAGCTGAGTAATAGTCTTAATTTGGGGTAAAGGGTTCCATTAGCAGCGTAAAAATAAAAAGGACAAAGGGTAGTGTTGCTCTGTACCTTGATAACAGTGTGCAAATCAAAAGTGCTGCTATTGATCCTCACTGCCCTGTGAACTCTCAGCCCAGGGATCTGGCTCCCTTCCCTAGCTCTCTAAGTACTTCCCTTACCCACTGAGTCCGGTGGTGGCACCTTCTGAATCTCCTGACAAATGCAAACAGGAACTGCTATTCCGCAGAGCCAACTTGATAACTGAGAAGATTCCTCTTCCGTTTATCAGCACTTTGATTATCTTTTTGTATCTCTTACAGTCTGCACTTAGCAAGAAAAATAAAGAGGTTTGAGCAATTAGGAAGTAACAGGGAACTCACAGTTCACAAAGAGCAAGTCCAGGGGTGTTTGGAATAATTGAGCATATGGCCCATGTCCACTCTCTGGGCCAGAGTAGGCTGGACAGGTGGTCACGCTGCTGGGAGGCCAAAACAAAGGAGAGGTGAAGATCTCAACTGAACTCTTTAAAATTTGGACTTCAGGTACATCAGTTTTTCAGGGTATAATGGATGGAGAAAAAAGATAGAATTCATCTCTTATTCCACTAAGAGTAAGAAAAAAGACCCACTCAGAAAAAAAATGAAATACTATTGGGAGTAAATCAAGTCTGAGTTTTTCTAGACTTTTCCATGCAGATCACTGGTCAAATCCTCATAAAATCCTAGTAGGAACTGAAGTTCATTCACCTAGGAAATTCAGCCAACACTATGGCATAGAGCCAGTGGCGGGCAAGAGTTTGGGTCAATTCTATGGGATAAAAAAATAATTAAAATTGTTTTTAATAGTTTCTAAATGGCTCCTGGCCTGGAGGAGCTTCCCATCAGATCTGTGAGATAGACTAAAAGGCCCAAAATGACTGAAGAATACATCCAAAGCAGTATAGCAAGTGTAAGTAAGTTGACCATTCATTCCACATTCTCCCACCATGTGAATGCTGTGCTCTGCGCGTTTGTATTCTCTGTGTCATTGGACAAATGGCCATAAGACCCTGTGCGTGAGCATGTGAATGCATCGCTATAGACCTACAGTCCAGTTCAAGTCTCTTGAGAGCAGGAGCCCTTCCCATTTGTTGGTGGAGAGATGCTTTCTCCCCCATTAAGGATTATGCTCTGCTCAGCACATTGATACGAGGGAGGACAAAAGAGTAACTAGGGATAGATTATTAAGCAGGAGGGTTTCCGGAAAGAAGCGAGTTTTGTTCAGGGTTCTAGGGGAGATTTAGGCATGATGTAAAAAGGGAGGAGGAGGACTCTGTCTTCCCTAGAAGTCAGAAACTTATAGAAACTATACAGAAGATTTCTGAAGAGAAAGCAGAAATCTGAAAGTAATCATATCCTGGTCAAATGACAATGCAGCCACCACATTTATTTGATCTCACATTTGTTTATTGAAACAGATAATTGAGCATGTTTTTCCCTCTCCCCACACCGACTCTGCGCCTGGCATTCTGCCGAGGGATGAATAAGACCCAGTCCCTGATGCGAAAGGGCTCTGGGTCTGCTTTACAGGGAGGAGGAAAGGAATCGTATATTTTGTTAAACATCTCAGCACCAGGCATTCTGCTGGTGGGAATGGGTAAGCCGGTGGGTTGCAGTGGAGCCCTGACTGACGTAACTACCTGTAAAAGTGTCAGTTAATAATCGATCACTTTAGGGGACTGTATGGGAGAAAGTGTTCAGTTCTGGGGGCTGACGGCTGGTCAGAGGATTAGGGAAGGACCTAGTTTGGGCTGGGCTTGGAGGTTGAGGGCAAAAAGAAGTGGGGAGCTGCAGGATTTAGAGCGGGGAGGCTTAGGCTCACAGGGACACATGCTTTTTTCCTCTCTAGAGCCAAGGAGATAGGGAAGGTTCACGGGGAGAGAAAGTAAAAGGAATTCAGCAGAGAACCAGCTGCTTTCCCATTTCATTCATTTTCTGTAAAAGATTTCTTAAGAGCAAAGACAGTGGGGTTTTTTCTTCTGTTGTTTCATTCTCTGTGATGCCCAGACCTCTGCCCTAAGAGGCCACGTACGCAGATCTTACTCTTTAGTTCCTAGGAGCTCGAGAGATGCTGCTATTAGGAATGACTAAAACATTCAGCGGATGGAAATACCAAGTGGCACCAATGCCAAGATATCCAGGCACCATCCACAGAGACGCAGGGAAATGCTGAGTCCAAATGGCAATCCCTCCCCAGCTCTCACAGCATCACCCTCACTTTTCCTTTTATCCTTTGCCTGGAGGCTGCGCCGTGGGTGGGAATAAAAATCTACTCTCCTGTTGCATCCAGGCAGCTGCCAGAAGTCTGTTTGCCTTGTTCTTTGCTGGCAAATCATTAAACAGTCCCCCCAAAGCAGGCCTCTTCCCCAGGGCCACCCCATGGACAGGGGTTCAGAGCTGTGGTCAAAGGGCTGTCAGCAGTCCGGCTGGAGCCCTTGGGCTTTCTCCAACACAAGCCTCTCCTGACTGTTGCCTGGTCTGAACAGAAGCCTCCTTGGCCTGATCTCAACCCCCGATGGCTTCTGAGGAGAGACTCTGGGCATCTGAGTTGGCTGGTGACTTGAATAATTTTGTCCTCCTCCTCCTGCTGTAATTCTAAGTGTACTGCCCCCTCCATCCCTTCTATTGTTTCTTTATTGAAGCTCAGGCCCATGTTCCATAGTTTTTCCATTTTGCAATGTCAATGCAATATTGTGTGTTACTGCCCAGGAGTTGGGGATCGGCCCAGCAAACTCCATGGTTTCACCCCACCCCATCTCCACACATAACATCACAGATATTGGATGCACTATCTGTCCTCAAAGGGCTTAGAAGCCAGGCATGGAAGACAGCAGTCAGTATGGAGCAGAGTTTGCAGGGCAACTTGAAATCCCTGCAACTTCTGAGCAGGAGACTAGGCCCGAAAGACATGGAATGTGTGTGAAATAACCAGATGAGTTTAGCCATTTCACACCCTTGCATTGAAATCACCACACTTAGCAACGCTTGAGTAGCTCTGCTGTGCCTCTGATCTATTTAAAGAAATAATCTCATCTCCTCCAGTTTCATTTCTTTGGTCCTCCCCCCCCCCCACTCCCACCCCCTAAGGATTGCCTGGGTTTCGTCTTTGGCTTTTTCAGCATTAACATCATAACCTAAATCATAACTTAAAAACAAACACTACTGCTTCCATCAAGTTTCTAATTTTTGTCATCTCTTGCATGAGTTTGGCTGGAACAAGAATAGTAGCATCAGAAAGCACCCTGTGAAATGGCTGTTTGCAAACAGCACATCGGGCTAATGTGAGAGTCCAGTTACCTTCCTCATTGTGGCCATGCTTCGGAAGCTCCCTGGTAAAAGCCTTCTTAGACCTTATCCTGCAAGTGTGAGGAGTAGGTATTAGCCCTAGCAGTACTATCACCTGCATCAAGACCTCAGCCTTTCTGCAGAGGACCACTTTGAACCGGGCAGCTAAACAAGGTCCCTCAAGTGGAGCTCTCTATACTATAGAGTCTATAGGATGAAGGTCAGTAAGGTGGCAAGATCTCCATGGGTGGTGGTCTCTGAGTGGCAGAACTCAGATGATCTTTCAGGGCCTCCTCAGAGGACTCTTGGTGGTTGGAGCCCTGAGCTCCTCACCTGGTGGAGGGAGTTCAAACCACAAGATTGGCATGTTTTCTAAGGCCTTGACCTTCATGTGCTTCAGAACTTTGCTACTCTAGTTCATAGCCTTCCTTCCAAAGAGTATTGATGAAACTAAAATGATACTTGATGGGCTCTCTCTCCTTTGCTCCTGACTTCGTGAATAGCTTCCTGGTGCCCCTTTAACTAGAGGTCAGGACAAGACCTATTTCTATATGGAATGGAATGGAGAAAAGCTCTACCTCTTGGCTGGTTGAGATTTTTCTCCTTCTTCCTCTCTGTCTGGTTACTGCCAAGTAAGCTCTCTTCTCTGATACAATTTATTTCAAAAGCAACTAATTTCTTTCTCCTCCCATTCTTTTTCCTGCTTATAACTCTGCTTATGACCCTATAACCACACAAAGACGTCAAGCGGAGTGTAGGGTAGGAAAACCCTACCATGGGGGCTACCAGAAGGTAAAGAGGTCCAGTTGACGTCATGGAGCTTCGGCACAATCTGAGACAAGGATAAGTGAATTTTTAAATGGAAGAATGAAGTCTTCAGTGTGGGGTGATTCAGTGAGGGAAATTGTAGTCTGACTGAACGACCATTATTTGGGTCTGAGCTTCTGTGACCTCTAATTTCAGGGCACACCTTTCTCATCCTAAACAAACAGGGACTATTCACTGGGAAGGCATTTCTGAGCAGCGTCTGCGTCTGGCTGCCTTTGTTGTGGCTAGAAGACGTGAGATAAGCCCTAGGGGAGAGGAAGGAAGCTGAGGTTGCTGGGGAGAAAGAGCCTGGGCCCAGAGGGAAAAGGAGCAGACAGACCTTGCTCCTGTCTTGTTGCTAAGAACTATGAGTTTGAAAATTCTAGAAATGGAGGTACTGAGGCCTTTGATTCATGCATTATAATACTGGGCTAACGTTTGTTTTACCACACAAAATACTTCCCAGCATGCATACCTTGGAGGGGGGGCATGTGGAGTAGACAGGGCACTGGGATTGAGTTCAGGAGACCTCAGCCTCCTTGATCTAATTGTGTAACCGTGGGCAGTTGGTAATGTGTCTCACATTCCTCATCTTTAAAAAGTAAGCTTTGAACGTCCCGTACAGGTGTGAACCAGGCTCAGCTCTTAGCAATTCATATCTCTTTTATAAACTGCATGGTAACTGGATTTAAACTGAGTATTGTTTATAAGGGCCTACAATATGCAAAGCCCCAGACTGGACCTTCGATGAGCTCGGTTTGCCCTCTCAGATTTTGTCACCCTGTTCCCCACTAGACAGTGGCATGTTCCAGTTCTCTTGACAGCCCTCTTGCTCACCAGCCTCAGTCCCCTCCAGGAAGGTTTTCTGGATCAAGTAAGAAATACTGGAGGCCTCTGCCATCTATCCTCTACCTGTTAGTCCCTTCCCATCAGGTGGCCCACGGTTATGCTTCTCTCATCCCACCAACATTATTTTCTTTCCTATCTTAAAAAAAGTACACCATTAAACAGGACTACATTTTCCTTGTAAGAAAATTTTTAGCAAAATAGACAACAGGAAAATCCTCTTGACAATTCCCTAGCCTCCTGACTTAATTCATTAGGGAACTCAGCGATCCCAAAGACGTAGCCACAGGCTAAGGTGAGGATGGAAATGAGGTCTAGAGGTTTCCAAATCCAAGCCTAAGCAATCACCAGTAGGATTAACCTGTAGATTAGTACCGACCTCTTTAAATAAAGGCCAGGTGACCAAACTGGGCCTTAGAGGCTGTTCCGGTGCTGGGAGCCGGAAGCAGCAACTGCAGGCCAATCTGGTTTCTCCCAACCCCCTCTCCACAGGAGCTTGACTTTATACTGCTGGTGAGTCCTGCTGCCTGAGATAAAAGTTAGGTAGTTCTAAGTTCAGGTAATGGAGGCTGCACAGGAGAGGATGATTATAAAATCGGAAAAGAGGAAATGGGGAGAAGGGTGCCTTTGATGCCTGGCCAACGTTCCTGATTACAAAGGCAAAATTGCAGCAGGCAGTAAAGTTACCTGTCCAAGGCCTGGGTGAAGGTCTGTATGTGGAATCAGAGAAGTAAGAGACTATTACAGCAGAGGTGGGGGGAGGAGGGTGGCTGGGAAACAGGAGACAGTAAAGAACTGCTCGCAAAAGCACTCCCCCCCCACCCCCCAGGAGGAGGAGGAGATGCCAAGGATAAAGTAAGCCCAGCATTAAGTTCGGGGCTCAGTTGAGCCCTGGAATGCCCTTTGTGAGGAGGTAATGAGATCACATGGCCGCCTTCATGGGAAGGGGGCGGGCTGGGAACTGGAAGAGCTTGTTCAGTGGGTTTGGAGGGCCGAGTGCAGGAGGGAAGTGACCGTGGACAATGAGCTGTCCCTGGCTGCGCCTCGCGGAACGTGGAACGCTGGCATTCAGAGGCACTGTTGAGATTTCCAAGGGAGGAGCAGTCAGAGAGAGCTTTGTCCCTTCCAGGAGTCAGGAGGGATGTTATCATTGCAAATGCAATAATAAAAACACCACCAGTCAGTGAGCGCTGGTTGTGTCGCGCTCTGTGCTCGACATTTATATCCAGTATCTCTGGTCCTCGTGATAATCAGGAGGCATTTTGTACCCCATTCTGAAGTGAGGAATAGGAGGCCCAGAAAGGCTAAGTATCCTGCCCAAGGTCACACAGGTAAATGATGGAGTCAGAATTTTACACCTCAGGTCTGTTTTGGAGGGAGGGTGGAAAATCAGAACAAGTAAGTTTAAGGAGAAAGACAGAGACACAGAGAACAGACTCAAGAATATGAAACACAGCACACGCCACTGAAGGAGAGTAGGCACGTCTTTACAAAAGTGTACAAAACATGTGTGCAAAGCTGAGTTCTCAGCCAGAGAGGCCTGCACCCTGAGAGCAAGTCTCTAAGTTTGCCCTCGTGGCAGC
>NW_005871206.1:2489951-2513178 GCF_000147115.1 Myotis lucifugus | reverse complement strand
CTCTTCCCCGCTGAAACCTCCTGGGAGGAGAAGGCAGAGGCAGCCTCTGTGTTACCCTCCCCGCCCCCCGCCCCCCCCCAAGACTAAAATGCCTTAGCCTTGCTAGGCATGGACAGCGCCCTGGTTGCATGACTTTGTGTGTGTGTCTTTAACCTGAAAAAGCTTGAAAAACTCCCATTGTAAAAGAGTCAAACCATACACAAGTGTAGTGAGTGCGGTTTTCATGCCACAATTATGACTATACAAGATACGGTATTTTCTTTTTATCAAATTAAACCTGACCTCAAGGCCCTGTTCCACTAGGTGGGTGGAGATTTTTGTTTCTGTGAGTGCTTTCCCACATAGAGTAGCCCAAACCGAAACATCTGAGGGACCTCTCTGATATATGTCCATGCTGGTCACACAAATATGCCCGTGCTCAAGCACAAGTATTCTCTTGAATTGCATGGAAGCCCATCTTTTTCTCTCCAGGGTCCAGCCTCCCAAGGTCTACCCCTTTTGGGGCACAGGCTACAGATTCCCACAACTTGGCGCTCTTCCTCAGGACCCCCCTCCCCCCATCCCTCAGATTTCAGGGACTCTAACCCTTTGCCCCCACGCCACCCCCACTGCTTTCTGCCTTCAGGATCCTCACCTTTCCTCAATGAGTTCAGTCTTTTGCGAAAGCCAGGAAGATAGGTCTTTAGCAACATTTGCTTAAGGCAAATGTGCCTGAGGCAGGCAAATAGAAGGTGAGGCTATCTTCTTAGAATGGGAAGAGGAAAAAGACACAGAGTGAATGTAAATAGTTCTCATTCTTTTTTATTCTTCCACAACAGCAAAAAAATAAAACTCAATATCTTAATATATTATCCTATGATCGAAGGATTCACCGCAGAACACCGGAGCCTCTTTTCACCATCTCTTGTCTGGTTCCTCTTCCAAAGCCACCATGATCAGGATCTTGGTGTGCGTTGTGTTGTTTTTAAGTTAGCGATCACTAATCTGGGTGTAGACCTTTAATATTTAATAGAAGAAATCAGGTAGCAGGTACCGAACGGGCGGTGAAGATCAGTCACAGCCTGGGCGAGAGAGGGACATAGCAGACAACTGAAATACCAAGGGGTAAGTCTATGATTGGGAAATACAGGGTGCTGAGGCGGCCCAGAGGAGAGACCTCTAACCCAGGGGTCCTCAAACTACGGCCCACGGGCCACATGCAAATACAAATATTGTATTTGTTCCCGTTTTGTTTTTTTTTTACTTCAAAATAAGATATGTGCAGTGTGCATAGGAATTTGTTCATAGTTTTTTTTTTAAACTATAGTCTGGCCCTCCAACGGTCTGAGGGACAGTGAACTGGCCCCCTGTTTAAAAAGTTTGAGGTCCCCTGCTCTAACCTCTCCTGACAGAGCAACAAATGCCAAATGTGGGGCCATGAAACAGTTATTTCTGGAGCATGGGCTGCAAGGGAGGAAGGAGGTGTGAGAAGGGACCGTAAGCCTCCAGGCAGGCCATGAAGGGCCGAGCCCGCGCCTGGAGCAGACAGAGCCTTTTAAGCTATGTTTAAAAGCACCGACTTTATTCCAAGAGCTGTAAGGAGCCTTTTAAGAGCTAATAGTGGAAGAGTGACATGCTCAAGTTAGCATTTTTGACCACTTTGGCTTCAGTACAGAGAACTGAGTGGGGTGAGGCGACCCCAGTTAAAAGATTATTTCAGTGGATTGGAAGAGCAGTTATGGTGACCTGTATTAGGGTAACCATAGTGAGAATCGGGGAAAGAGGACAGATAAGAGAAATAACGAGGAGACAAACTGTTAGAATTTTTTGGTCATTGCACATTGGTGGTGGGGGTAGGGGCTGAAAAGGAGAGGAGGCAGGGGGACAACATCTGAAGACAGTCATTCCAATCCCTAAAACAGGGAGCACTGGAGGAGTTTTGAGGGACAAAAGGATTAGTTCCGTTTTGAACATGTGACATTGAGGCTTCTGCGGGCAGAAACGTCTAAGCTCTGCCTATTGGGCATATGAGTCTAGAACTCAAGAGAAGTTTGAGCTGCACATCTGTAATTAACAGCCTCTATGTGGAAAACTACCACATGGCCATAAGATTGTCTGGGTCACCCAGGGACACCACGGAGAGTGAAAAGAGAAGAGGATCTAGGACAGAATCCTGGAAGACACCACTAATATATCAGGGACTCGTGTTTGGGCCCTTACTCGTTAGGAATGTGGAATTAGAAAAGTAAAATTTCTTGGTCATGAGTTGAGGGAAGGTACCATGTTGTCAAAACCCAATGGAAATTGTTCTCAATTATGTTTGCTTGTTTTTTTTAAACCTATCTGATACTACACTTCTTTTTATTTCTTCTGATTTTAGCTGCATACTCCTAGGCATGTTACTTAACCTCTTACTGCCTCTGTTTCCTCATCCTTAAAATGGAGACAATAATAGTTTCTGCCTCATAGGGCTATGAGGATGAAAAGAGTTAATGCACAAAAGTGCTCAAGACAATCAATGGCTCACTGTGTCCATTCAAATGTAAACTCTCATCAACATCATCATCAACAGTGCAGGGTTGACTATGGGGTTCATTTGGAGTTATGTGACTCCAGAGGATGGAGTCAGACAGAGCTGGGTTCTAACCTTAACTTCGAGCCTCAAGCTTCTTTCTCTTTAAATGGGGATCATCATACCTACCTCATAGTGAGATCACATCTAAAGGCCCTGGCGCGCCAGAGGCATTGACTAATGGTTCATTTTCTCCCCTTCCCTCTTCCCTAGTCGATCAAGACCAGGGCAGCCTGGTGACTCTGACACCAAGTTTTTCCCCTCCATCTCCTCAGAGGCATCCTTCATTGTATCACTATGGAGGCGTGGGGCCGGGGCAGAGAGGTGGTTAAATATTTGCAAATCCTTCTCTAAACTGCTTTTCTCCAAAGTGACTTTCTCCCCTCTCCCAATTGACCCTCTGGTCAGTGAGAGATGTCTTGGTGTTATCTCAAGAAAGCTGGACCACGGGTAGCATGATGGGGTTGGGGAGGAGGGGACGGATCAAGCCAAGCAGCAGATGTTTGTGGCTGCAACTTGTTCCTGAAGGAAGGCCTCACATCTGTTCTGTTCGAGCAGTTGACTTTTGACTCACCACACCAGACTGTCACTAGGGAGATCCTTCTCAAATGCAATTCTGTGGTCCCTGCTCTGTGGTCTGGCTCTTGCTGACCTTTTCAGCCCAATCTCTTGCTTTCTCTTTCGCACCAGACCTACTTCCCACAGTCCCTCCCAGCCCTATGCTGTGCCTCCACACCTCGACACAGGCTGCTTCCTCTGCCAGGAAGGCACTCTCTGCTGCGAACACATAGCTGTTCAGTCCCCAGGAAGCACCGAAGTGTCCCTGCCCTCCTGCATGGGATCGTTAGTCCTCCCCCCCCCCCCCCCGCCTTGTGCCCTTCCTCAGGCCGTCGCATGCACCTGCGTTATAACATCACAACACAGTATGTTTGTACACTAGTCGTCGGAGCTTCTCTAAGGCAAGGGCCTGTCTGATTCATCCTCGACTCCTCAATGTTCTGTACAGTGCCTGGCACCAGGGGACTCTTGCTGGTAGAATGAGGAAATGAGTGCTGCATGGTTGGGCAGATGGGCAGACAGACAGACCAATGGAGCTTGTTGAGACAGAGGCTGCAGCTTCACTGAGGCGAGAGCACCCAGCCTGTGCCACAGCCTTTTTCTGGCAGTGAGGGGTGTATAAGCTTTTCCCCCCATACAAACCATGATCACTAGACTACCACTAGTCCTTAAGTTCTAGGAGTATGAATGGAACTCCCTCCAATCTCAACATCCCCTGCCCAAAGATTTTCATTCACAAGGATACAGTTCAAAACAAGGTAGGGCCTAGTTATTGAGAGCCTACCATGTTCCAGGGACTGAGGTGGCACAGGGACAGGAGATAGCCTTAAAGTGCTTTCAAAAAATGACTGTGCTGCCCTAGCAGGTTTGGCTCAGTGGATAGAGCGTTGGCCTGTGTACCTCATTGCAGGCTCTTCCCTGGCTCTTCCCTGGCCCGTGCAGGAGGTTTCTCTCACATCGATATTTCTGTCTGTTTTTCCCTCTTTTCACTCTCTCTGAAAATCAATGGAAAAATGTCCTTGGGTCAGGATTAAAACACACACACACACACACACACACACACACACACACACACCAATGACTGTGCTTTTATTTTATTTTGTGTGTGTGCTTTTAAATCCATCATTGACAATGTCATCTTCATAAATTCAAAGTTCCCTGGTTCCTCTGATGGTTCTTTCTGGAAGTCCTTTCGACAGCAGCAGAGAGGGAAGAGAGAGCAGCTCCCTGGTAGGAAATCCCCTTTCTTGCCAGGACACATTGGGTTTCCACCATGAGGGAACCCCTGGCCCATAGGAGGGTCCAGGGCCGGATAAATCATACTTTGTTCTCACAGCACTCTGGGAAAATTATATTCAAGTGGGTATTTGAATCACTTTGAATGAGAAGAGAGTACATAGAAGGGCTGTCTCGTCCCTGTGACGAGGGGATCCTTTGGTCTCTGTTATCACCTTTGGGCCCACTTCCCCCTTGCTCATTGCTCAGCACCAGCAGGGCTGGAGGCTCAGGTCTTGGACTGGATCTCAGAGTCTTCAGAGCCGATGGCTGAGCTGGCTCCATCCCACTGCATCTTTCCTGGAGGACAGGATGAGCCCCTAGGAATCGTGCTGTTCAAGGGTTAACTCTTAGCCAAGCCACACCCCCAAATAGTCTCTTCTCCCTGTCAGCACCCTGCTTAATCTCAGATGGTCACAGGCCGGGGCAAAGGGGGATATTGTGGGGAGCAAGGCAGCACTGAGTGAGAAGACCCAAGCCCAGGAGAGATGGGACTCTATGAGGCAACAGCTGCCGGGGGGCATCGCAAGGGGGCAGGAGACACCAGCAACACCCAGCACTGCCCTGGGCAGGGGCAAGGAGGGAAGGCAAGATCTGGAAGCACTGATATGGCTTAGTCTGGTGCTTGGGAGCAGGTAGAGGAATTAGGAGGTGGGAGAGGCAGGGCTGGGGAAAGAGCCCTTTGCCTCTGACCTGTTTGGAAAACCAGGGCTTGAGGGTTGTTTGCGCTGCTTTGCAGCGGGCTCTTCAGTTAGGTCCCCTTTTGGACGCCGCCCACTCCTAGCCCCCATCTCCATGTGTGCTTGGCCCTGGCAATGACAATGGACACTTATTAGCTTACTATGAGGCAATCTAATGAGAATGCTCCCTCTCTCCTAGCACAAGGCCCTGCCTGCTACCTGCCTGGAACCATGGAGAAGTGCTAGGCTCTCGCAGCTTCCTCCTGTTCCCTAGAGCCTCCCTAACCTCTCCTCTCTCTCTCTCTGCAGTCCCACCCCCTGTACCTGTGCAACGCCAGTGATGATGACAATCTGGAGCCTGGATTCATCAGCATCGTCAAGCTGGAGAGTCCCCAACGGGCCCCCCGCCCCTGCCTGTCACTGGCCAGCAAGGTAGATTCACACTGGACCCCACGTACACTCTGAACGTCGCCCAGCTCCGGGCTGTGAGGCCCCTGTGCTCCCTGGCCCCTTGTCTCCTAAGTGTGCTGTGTGCCCAGTCCAGGCAGGTTTCCCTAAGCCAGGTCTGAGAGGGGTGGAAACTCAGGCCTCTGTCCTTTCCCACTACCCACCTATGAGCAGAACCTTAAATTTTTTTTTTAAATTTTATTTATTTCAATGGATTTTTGAGAGAGAGAGATAGAGACATCAATTTGTTATTCCACTTTATTTATACACTCATTGGTTGATTCTTGTACATGCCCTAACCAGGCATCGAACTCGCAACCTTGGTGTATCAGGATGATGCTCTAACTAACTGAGCTGCCAGGCTAAGGTCATACCAGCATAACCTTTCACTGTCACCTAGGGCATGTGCTCTACCCCATCTCCTCCCCCATCACCTGGAAGTTCCTGAGCCGCCTCCTCTACCATCAGAGCAAACAGGGTTGGAGGGCTTTTCTGTCCATTGGAACTGTTTGCTGAGCACCACAAACGAACAAAAGGAACAGAAGCTGTTGCCCCACCTTCCGAGAGTCCCTGCTCTTCCTCCCAGATTGCAAACTGGTGGCCTTGCATTTCCATGGGCACCGCTGGCTGCAGCTGGCAGCAGCTGCGGCCTTTCCAGACGTGGGCTGTCTGGTTGTGTGCTCCCCGGTGGGGAGCAGGCCCTGGAAACGTTTGCATCCGTGACCCCGCTTTAACATTCGATACTGTTTTCTGTGCGCTTACCATGTGCCAGACGGGACGTGGGACTGATTCTTATATATATGGTCTCATTTACTTTTCACAACAATCAGGAAAGCTAGACATTATTATCCGTAGTTGGCATATAAGGCGAGTGAGGATCAGAAGGTTTAAGTAACTTGCCAGGATGACACAGCTGGGAAGGGTGGAGCTGAGATGTGAACTGAGCCCTGTCCAGGTCTCAAACCTGGGCTTTTACTCTCTCTGCTCTGTTGCCTCCCATTCTGGCTGGGAAAACCGAACACACGTGAAAAGATTCTCATGGGGACAGAGTGTGGTTAGATTGTGCGGCACAGTCATGTGGACTTGGGGGTCGAGGTCCTGCTCCCAGGCCCAGGTCCCCAGAAGATTTTCTGATCCTCCTTGAGGGCTGTTCCCTAAACCACACGTCTCGAGGAAACAGCCGGGATTCTTATGTGATCCCCCGGGGGCAGGGATGGGGGCAGGGTTCTAAACGTGGTGCCCACAGGTAGGTGAGGATGTTCTCCCAGCCTGGCCATGCGGATGCAGAGGGGGCTCCTGGGGAGGTGAACAGGGACACCTGAGGAGCTGGAGAGTGTGGTGCTCTGCTTGGCTGTGAGGGTCCTTAGGCAGCAGAACTGTGTGAGGCTGAAGCTGCCCTGCTTCAGGCCATTTCATTGCCCTTGCTTTATGGGCAAATGTTCATTTATTCATTTGGTAGACAAGATGCTTGGTGTTAGGTAGTGGTAATGTGAATGGAGATTGTGTGTGTGTGTGTGTAGAGGCGGGGGGAGAGGGAGGAGGGAGGAAGAGAGGGGAAGGAGGGCTCAGAGATGCTCGGCTGTTCCCCCAGAGCAGTGTGTGAGTTCACATGCCTGCGAATACTTGGCACCCTGTCAGGGCGTGTCCACACGGAGGCTTCCTTTCCGCCCCCCGGAGCAGAGGAGCACACTCCTGTAGCAGAAATGAGGCCTGTGCACAGACCCCGGGAGGCAGGGAACACGTGGTCAGTACTCTTGGAGCTACTGGACCTTGCTGGGCCTTTGTTTCCACCACCATAAAATGGGGCTTTTGTTTCCCACCCCAGTGATTATTGTGAGGATGAAAATAGTGTATGTTAGGCAACAAATGGTGCTTGAGCTAAAACAAATAAACACAAATCTAGGGATTTAGAAGAAGCACCTTGGCCACTCTCCTGTGACCTCATCTTTCTCGGCCCCCTGCCCACGCTTTCTCCACCCCCTGCCCCCACTGCACTCTCCCGCGGCTTCTCACCTGGCAGCTCCCCATCACTGGGTGAGAACCTCGTAGGCCCTGCTCTAGCCCCAGGCTGCCCCACTGGTCAGGGACAAGGCTTCCCTCAGGTCTCAACCTTTGACCTGACTGAGTAGCTCCTACCTGGGATCCTCTGGCCCAAAGGAGGCCTGTGAATGTAGTAATGTGGGTCTTGGAGCTCCTTCCAACATTTTAGAGTCCCATAGGCTTAACTAAAATATTCCATTTTTGCTTTTGGTTGGAATTCTAACAGCTCAGTGTGTTCATACAAGTTATCTCATAGGAAAATGTGATATAGATATACAGGTGCAGCTAATCAGGTTAAAAAATATATATATAAATAGCTCGAGAGTCGCACAGGTAAAGGGTGGGTCTTTGGTAAGGAAAGTTTGGAAACCACTGACCTCAATCACTTTGCTCTGACATATTGGTTAGTGTCAGTGGTTCCATCGCCACTGGCAGCTGAGGCTCTCGAACCAGGAAGCCCTGGGCCTGAAGCCTGGTGTCTCCACTGTCCCTCAGTGTTACCTGGACGTTTTAGCTCACTCACCTCTCGGAACCTCTGTTTCCTCATCTGTAAAAGAGGAATAATGATGGGACTTACATCAGAAGGTAGTTATGGTCCAGATGGAAGCTTTTAGCCTTACACCAAGCACGTAGTCATCACTCAATAAACGATTGCAGCATCACTATTGTCGTCACCATCCCATGCTTTCATAGTGACGAGGTGGGTTTTTTCTTTCACTACTATCTCTTGATCTCTGAAACCCTCATCATAATTCTTCTGGACTCGTCCATTCTTGTCACCACCACTCCCTCCCCCTATCCAGTCACCCAAACTGCTTGCTGTATCTTTATTAACAACTCCACAGCCATTCTCGTGATTACACAGGGCTTTGTCACCTCGTGCCTGGACTAGAGCAGTGGCCTTTTGCCTGGTGGAAGGAGCTGGCTCTGGGGGCAAGCAGATGGGCACAAACCCTGCCTCCCTTACTACAGAGACCACTATCTGGTAACCGGGCACTCACCAGGCTGAAGTCCTGGGTTTCCTCAGCTCAAAAGAGGGGCCGAGCCCTAGCCGGTTTGGCTCAGTGGATAGAGTGTCGGCCTGGGGACTAAAGGGTCCCAGGTTCGATTCCGGTCAAGGGCATGTACCTTGGTTGCAGGCACATCCCCAGTAGGGGGTGTGCAGGAGGCAGCTGATTGATGCTTCTCTCTCATCGATGTTTCTAACTCTCTATCCCTCTCCCTTCCTCTCTGTAAAAAATCAATAAAATATTTTTTTTTTAAAAAGGAGGGGCCGATGACCATCTTACAGAGTTGTTGTGAGGAGTAAATGAAATCATGGACACAAAGCACATCGTAACAGCAGATGTAATAATCACCAATAATTAAGGAATGTATAGTGCCAGGCACTATTATAAGGCTTTACACGGATTAAGTTATATAGTCCTTAGAACAACCCTGCGAAGTAGGTCCTATGATTACCCCCAGTTTACAGAAAGGAAAACTGAGGCACAGAACAGTTAAGTGATTTGCCTAAAGTGTCACAGCTAATAATTAGTAGCAAATTCAGGACTCAGACCTAAGCAGTCTGGGTAGAGTGGGTCTCAATAAAAGTTATATCCCTTCTACTTCCTCCTCCCCTTGCTTTCAAGCCCAGATGAATACCCCCTCTTCCTTCTACTGGATCTTTCCTGACGGGTCCAGCCCAGCTAGCCCACTAGGAACAGAAATCTCTCCCTCCTGGCACATTGCCAGGGTCTCTGGCCATTTTTTCCACACCAGGTTTCATGGAGGCGCCTTGGGGATTGAGGAAACCAAGGGCCCTTGTTATTCCTACCCTCAACTTCAGCTCACTTTTATCTGTTTCATGTATTGAAGATTGTGTCAGATTGTGTGTGTGGGGGGGGGGGGGGCTGGTAGTGAAGAGAAGGGCTCTCTGCAGTGAAAAAAAAGTTTGGAAACTACTGATCTATTTTATTCATTTGTGCTCAAGAATGTGGTTATCACCCGGCCTGTGTGGTTCAGTGGTTGAGTGTTGACCTTGAACCAGGAGGTCACAGTTTGATTCTCAATCAGGGCACATGCAGGCTCAATCCCCAGTAGGGGGCATGGAGGAGGCAGTCGATCAATGATTCTCATCATTGAAGTAGTGGAGAGAAGGGCTCTCTGCAGTGAAAAAAAAGTTTGGAAACTACTGATCTATTTTATTCATTTGTGCTCAAGAATGTGGTTATCACCCGGCCTGTGTGGTTCAGTGGTTGAGTGTTGACCTTGAACCAGGAGGTCACAGTTTGATTCTCAGTCAGGGCACATGCAGGCTCAATCCCCAGTAGGGGGCATGCAGGAGGCAGTCAATCAATGATTCTCATCTTGAAGTTTCTATCTTTCTCTCCCTCTCCCTTCCTCTCTCTGAAATCAATTAAAAAAAACACACATATAAAACAAAACAAGACAAAAACGAGAAAAAAATGTGGTCATCAGTGTTATAACATTTTTTCTTTGTTTTTAGCGTTATAATTTTATGTATATGCCCTGTACCAACAACTAGATTATGAGTTGGTCTCGAGGCCTGCCCTTCCCTGGCTTGATGCCCTGCACACAGTAGGTGTTCAGTCAATCTCTGATGTGGAGGAGATGTACTGAGACTGTCACTGTGTCTGGAGAGGAAGATCAAAGGCCCAGAGAAGTGCAGAGGGTGGTGTAGAAGCCCTGGGCTGTATTGACTCCCGTTGATGGAGGCTGTGGGCAGCCTTGCTTGCTCCCTCTGGGGGGCTGGCTGACTCTTTGCAGCTCCCAAACGTCTCTGGGTTGTCTTTCTAAAGCCCAGTCTCCCATTCCTCTCTGCCTTCAGATTATAGTTCCCAAAGAAGTGCTTCTTCTCCCTCCCTCCCACTGACGGGAAGGAACATGGGCAGCCCAGAGGCCCGCGAGCTTGCTTTTTGATTCCTAGAACTCTAGACACAGGCACCCACTGCCTGAAAGTCCTTTTTGTTTCTCCTCTTGGCCAACTTTCTCTCTTTGATCACTTTTACAACTTTGTAATTATGGGCTGTAATGGGCTGGGGTGTTTGAACGGCAGGGTAATTACTTTCCACTGTTTCTACCCCAATCCTTCAAAGAGAGAGGGGTGGGGAAGTAAAATCTCCAGAGAAGGGAGTCTGTGCCCTTCCCTCATGCTTTTCCAGGCAGGGCCGGTCCAGGGTCTCATTCTGGGGGTAAGAAACTTGAGGCCCTGGCAGCATGGAGGATCCGGGACTCTCAGTTCTGTGAAAACTTGGGGTGACCTCTCCGCCCCTTGGCCAAGTCCTGGACTCTGAGATTAGCTGTAGGAGTCCCTCTCCTTTTCCCCTGTGGCTGCTCCCGCACCCTGGCTTGGAGGGCTCTGAAAACTGCCTGGGGTTGCCTAGGTGGGGTGCACTTTCTGGTCGGAAGTGGGTAGGAGGCTGTGACCTCTCAACGTCATTAGTAACTCCATTCCGGAGTCTCGTGAATTTCCAGTCAATTAGCCTGGCAGCTTGGGCCTGGGCTGGGCCTGGGTGCTGGTAGAGGGCCAGCCCAGCTTCCCTGCGAGAGGAGAGAAGAGGAAAGTTACCCTCCTGACCAAAACAGGGCCCCACTTGGTGTCTCCTGGCTCGGCTCCCCTGCCTGTGGGCTGCCTGTTCTGAGAGGCCCCTGGCCTTGCTGCCACCTGGGAAGCAGGGAGCAGGAGAGTGGCCGCTCCCCGGGCCTGCCTGGCAGGAGACCTGCCCTGACAGGCTCTCCGCAGGAAGGGAAGCAGAGATCAAAGCTCCGAGAGTGTGAGTAAGCCCCAGCACTGGCTCCTCTTCCTGCCACCACTGCTTGCAGGAGGATTAACTCCTTCAGTACCTGCAGGAGGGCCCCCAAGACTCAGCAGGCCCCCAGGAGCATGAGGGCCCGGCCTTTGCTGTAGGGAGGGAGTCTGGAGGTGGCTGTGCAGGGCAGGGAGACCTGACACAAAGGCCAGTAACAGTGTCTGTTTGTCGGTCCTTTGCCCTGTGCCTCCACCCCACCCTTAGCTCTTATCGCCCTTCTCTTGCCCCACACCCAGAGCCCCAAGATCCCTGCTTTTTGTTCTTTCTGGCTCTGCTCTCTGCCCCGCCTGGTTGGCTAGATTCTGCTTCCCCAAGCCTGCTCCTGGAGCCTTGGCGAGCATGCCTGTGCACATGTGTACGGCTGTGTCCTGTGGGAACGGCCTCTCAGGTCCCTCCCCACCGGAGTCTCTAGTGCCACCTCTCAGGAGGGGATGAAGGGATAAAGCACTGGACTCCATCAAGTCCTTGAACTGGAGTCAGAGAAAGAGCAGGCAAACTAGAGGTGGCAGGGAGAGAGCCCATGAGCCCATGAGGCGGGCTGAGCCTGGGGCTCTGCACGGAGACCTCGGGGAGGAGCAGTGTCCCAGGCTCTTGGAACTTTGCCTGCACTGGGGGATCCCCAGCAGACTCCTCTTGTCAGGCAGGGCTGGACTCTATTCTGGAGCAGCTGTCCACCTCTCTGGTCTCCCCTCTCCCTCTGCACTGGGGACTGGTCATCCTCAGGCTCTAGGCTGCTGGCCACTCCCTACTCTCTGCTCTCACTCTTTTAGTGAAGGCAGACTGGTGGAACCCTGAGGACAGGGGCTGCCTTATTTGGCCCTAGCCTCAGAGCCTTTTCACCACCTGACACCTACTAAACCCTTGTTAAGGGTTTGTCCCATTAGGAAAGGAAGGCCTGAATATTGTCCTGGAAGGCAGTAGGACCTGGGTGGACTCAGAGTAGGGTAGGGAACCCCAGTTCCACTGACCCCTTACATGTGAGTGTGCAGGGGTGCAGCGTGTACAGGGCCCTGGGAAGGGGTGGATGTGTGAGGAGGTACAGTGGGGTGTGGATGGGCTGTGTCCTGTTCTGACCCCAGCTGGCCCTCTGCTGTGTGCCTCTGCAGGCCCGAATGGCGGGTGAGCGAGGAGCCAGCGCCGTCCTCTTTGACATCACCGAGGACCGAGCTGCTGCGGAGCAGGTACCCAGGGACAGTGGGGTGTTGGAGGTGGTGCTGGCCAGAGGAAGATGAAGTGACAGGGGGCGGAGAAGTCAGGACACAGCAGCCCTGTGGGCACTTTCCTTCTGCAGCTGCAGCAGCCGCTGGGGCTGACGTGGCCAGTGGTGTTGATCTGGGGTAATGATGCTGAGAAGCTGATGGAGTTTGTGTACAAGAACCGAAAGGCCCATGTGAGGATTGAGCTGAAGGAGCCCCCGACCTGGGTAAGCACTGCTGGTCTCCAGACCCTGCGCCAGCACCTGCTCTTACCCTCACTTTGTCTCCTGGCATCTCCCACCGAAAGCCCTTAGACTCCTGGAAAGACTTTGGAAACCCCCTAGTCCAATTTCATCCACCAGCTGTGTGTCTCCGGGTGCTTTCTCTTCCTCTCTGGGCCTCATCTGCAGAAAGAGCCAATCGGCCCAGCTGAGTTTTAACGTTGTTTTCAGCTCTGTGGTTTCCTGGCGCAGAGTAGCAGAGCCAGAAGGAAACCTTGACCCCTGGCCCCCTGGACCCTGGCTGGTGTTTCTCTGCTGGCTAGGACCCTCACCCAGCTGCTCAGGAGGTAGCTCCCACCTCTCAGAGGGGTCCCTTTCCCCCTTCCCCCCTTTCCCCAAGCACGCGGGTCTTCAGATAGTGCCTCTCACAGCTGACATCTGGAGGACCTTCTCCTACAAGTAAGTGCCTGTGGGCAGGGAGGAACCACCTAACCCCACCTGCAGGTTCTTCCCACCCCGTCCCCTCTGCTAGAAGACTCAAGGGGACCTTTCGCAATCTTTATGTCACCCGGGCTCCCATGTTCCTGCCAGGTTGACCCAGCTCCTTCCAGAACATGACCCTTTCCCTCTCTGTTCGCTCCCCCAGCCAGATTATGATGTGTGGATCCTCCTGACGGTGGTGGGCACCATCTTTGTGGTCATCCTGGCTTCGGTGCTGCGCATTCGGTGCCGCCCACGCCACAGCAGGCCGGTGAGCAGGGTGGGCTCCCTGGTGGAGGTGGGCATGTGCATGTGTGTGGGAGGGTGAGGAGCAGGAAATAAAAGTGAGGAAAGAAGTTGCCTTTATGCCCATGAAATAGTTTACATCTGAATATACTGGCATTTAACTTTGGTGAGTTCCAGCAGCCTCGCTCCATAGGTTTGCTCATTCGTTCATTCATTTGATAAAATACATTGAGCCCCCTCATATGTGCCAGGCACTGTTCCAGGGACTGGGGGTAGCACAGGGAACAAAAAAGACAACAGATCCCTTCCCTCAGGAGCTTTCATTCTAGTGGGACGAGACAGACAATGAAAAAAAGAACTAAGTAAAATATATAATAGTAGTATTTTAGATGGTCATATGTGCTAGAGAAAAAAATAAAATAGAAAGGAGGAGAGGCAAGGCAAAGGGGACAGAGTTAAAAAGTAAGGCCAGGGTCCTAGCCAGTTTGGCTCAGTGGATAGAGCATCATCCTGTGGACTGAAGGACCCCAGGTTCAATTCCTGTCAAAGGCACATGCCTGGGTTTCCGGGCTCAATCCCCAGGAGGGGGCATGGAGGAGGCAGCCGATCAATGATTCTCTCTCATCATTGATATTTCTATCTCTCTCTCCCTCTCCCTTCCTCTCTGAAATCAATAAAAATATATAAAATAATAAATAAATAAATAACGAAAGAAAGATGCTTTGCTAGGAAAAATATTTTTTTTAAAAAAAAAGGAAGGCCAGGAAGCCTCATTGAGAAGATGCCATTACAGGAAAGACCTTAAATGGGGGAGGAGGTTACCTGTGCAGGTAGCTGGGGACAGAGTGATTGAGTGAAGAAAGCAGTCAGTCAAGGCCTTGAGGCAGAAGCCTGCGGGATATCTGAGGAGCAGCGAGAAGGCCCTGTGATTGGAAGGGAGAGAGTGAGAGGACTGAGCAAGAGGCGAGGACAGAGTCATGAGGGCCCAGCTGCATTGGGCTGTGTATGCCATTGTCAGGATTTTGTTTTCACTCTGGGTGAAATGAGAGCCATTGAAGGGTTTCTAACAGAAGGAGTGCCAGGATCTGACTTGAGTTTTAATATGATCCCTCTTGCCGCTTTGAGGAGACTAGATTACAGGGAGGCAGGACTGGAAACAGAGAAACCGGCTAAGAGGCTCTGACAGGAATCCAGGTGACGGTAATGGTAGCTTGGGTTAGGGAGGTAGCAGGGAAAGAGGTGACAGTTAGTTAAATGCTCTGAAGGTAGAGCTACAGGTTTACTAGTGGGGTGATCATGGAGTGTGAGAGAGAGGAGTCAAGAATGGCACCAAGATTTTTGGCCCTGAGCAATTCAAAGAATGGAATTGCCATTGACTGAGATGGGGAAGACTGGGGGAGGGCAGGTATGTGGTTGCGGGGCTGGGGTGGGGGGCGGTTAATTGGGATTAGGGAATTCAGTTTGTGGCACATTGGGGTGTTTGAGGAAGAAGCTGGACCAAGTTTGAGGTGCCAATTGGATATCCAAGTTGAGATGTTAAGCAGGCAGTTGGATAAAAACTGTCTCCATCGGGTCATCAAGGGAAGGGAAGCTTGATGAGTGGGGGAGTGGGGTGGGAGGGCTTGGCCTGCTTGGCAGAGCCATATATGAACTCAAAGGGGACAGACTTTCAAAGGTAGCTAATTGACCACATGATCTATCAGGGTGACCAGGAATTGAGCACAAGCTGGGGCCCAGGGGTGAGGGAAAAGGATCCCTTACCCATTCTGAGCCCTACCCTTCTTCCCAGGATTCCCTTCAGCAGCGAACAGCCTGGGCCATCAGCCAGCTGGCCACCAGGAGGTACCAGGCCAGCTGTAGGAGGGCCCGGGCTGAGTGGCCAGACTCAGAGAGCAGCTGCAGCTCAGCTCCTGTGTGTGCCATCTGCCTGGAGGAGTTCTCTGAGGGCCAGGTAAGGCAGAGACCGTGGGTCACCTCTGTGACCAGGCTGGGGAGGGAGACTAGAGCTTGGGGAGGAGGCTGGTGTGGGTGCTCTGGCTGCATCTGTGTCCTTTGTAGCCTTCAAGGTGCAGAGATAGAGGACATCCCTGAGGTTTGGTTATTTTCCTGGTCTTCCAGGAAAGAGAACTATTGTTTGTTGAGTGTGTACCATGTGCCAGGCCCTGCAGTGGGTGCTTTAGATGCATTATCTCCTTTTAGTCTCATGACCATCAGGGGTGAGGGTAGATTCGTTTTTTATCCTTCTTGTACGGCAGAAAACTGTCTGTTAAGAAACTTGCCCAAGGTCATGCAGCTAAGTGGCAAAATCCAGGTCTACTTTATACCAAAGCCCATACCTTTCCTATCCCACTAGGAGGTCTTTTGCAAGTAGGTGATACCAAAAGGAGAGGCCAGAGGAAGTTAGGGGGATGTTCCGGTTCCTGGCCACTCCTGTAGCTACAGATAACTTTGGTTTGACCCCTTGTTTTCTCCAGGAGCTACGAGTCATTACCTGCCTCCACGAATTCCACCGTGCCTGTGTGGACCCCTGGCTCTATCAGCATCGGACTTGTCCCCTCTGCATGTTCAACATCGTAGGTAGGAGGCGGACCAAGGTCTGCCCTATGTACAGGCAGATGGGTCTAGAGCAGGGGTGGGGAACCTTGTTTCTGCCAAGGGCCATGTGGGTATTTCTAACATCATTCACAGGCCATACAAAATTATCAACTTAAAATTAGTCTGCTATTTGGGTCAAACATTTCATTAACTCACCCCTAATGCCTTGGCAGGGCCAAACCAAATGATTTTGCGGGCCTCATATGGCCCATGGACTGGACGTTCCCCATCCCTGGTCTAGAACCTGGTTTCCCTGTGGGGAAGGGTTTGCCTTGAAGCTGGGAGGAAGCAGCACTACCTCAACAGTTCTCTAAGCTGCGCACTGTTCGGGAGTGCCTTGTCTGAGGGGGAGGGCCCTTCACAGGGCAGACATCTTTATTATTCTAAAAATTATTTGTATTTTTATGACAGCTTTGTTGAGTCTAAATCTGAACTTGTATATTTATTTCAACTTTCTGGCAATAAACAATCCTATTCTAACAAAACCAGGATATTATGGCAATTTTCTAAGAGGTGGAAATGAAGTATCTTGAGGCAAAGAAAGCCTTTTTTGAATTCACCCAGAGGTGCAGTGTGTGCTTGCAGCGAAGGAGCCCCCATGACTGAGGGGAGCAGAGGTTGCCATGCGGAATGGAAACCCCAGGGGACAACCTGACTGGAGGGAGAGAGGGCATCCCAGGGCACACACAGGTTAGGAATGTCCTTGGTCGCCCAGATTCTGACTGGGCTGTAAGGCTGTGCAGGCTCAGATAGGTATGCTATAGCCACACCTTTCTGAACGCACCCTCATAGGTCTGTGCAAACACCTGTGCTCTTGGTTCTTTCTTCCAGAGGGAGATTCATTTTCCCAGTCCCTGGCACCCTCTCGATCTTACCAGGAACCAGGCCGGAGACTCCACCTTATTCGTCAGCATCCTGGTCATGCCCACTACCACCTCCCTGCTTCCTACCTGCTGGGCCCTTCCCGGACTGCGGTGGCTCGGCCCCCACGACCTAGTCCCTTCCAACCCTCCCAGGAGCCAGGCGTGGGCCCCCGGCACCACCGCCTCCCCAGAGCTCCACATCCCCTGGCTCCAGGCGAGCAGCAGCATCGGACAGTGGCCCAGCACCCCTTTGCGCAGAGCTGGGGTCTGAGCCGCCTTCAATGCACTGCACAGCGCACTGCACAGCACACTGCCGCTTGCCCAGCACCCCCACGCCGGGCCAGGCCTCATGACAGCAGTGGGTCTGCAGAAAGCTACTGCACAGAACGCAGCGGCTACCTGGCAGATGGGCCAGCCAGTGACTCCAGTTCGGGGCCCTGTCATGGCTCTTCAAGTGACTCAATGGTCAACTGCACAGACATCAGCCTGCAAGGCATCCATGGCAGCAGTTCTACCTTCCGCAGCTCGCTAAGCAGTGACTTTGACCCCTTGGTATACTGCAGCCCTGAAGGGGAGCCCCAGGGGGAGCAGACGCAGCCCAGTGTGACCTCACGGCCCCGTTCTTTGGACTCGGTGGTGCCCAGAGGGGAAGCCCAGGTTTCCAGCCATGTCCACTATCATCGCCATCGGCACCACCACTACAAAAAGCGCTTCCAGTGGCACGGCAGGAAGCCTGGTGCTGAAACTGGGGTCCTCCAGTCCCGGCCTGCTGTTCCTCGGACACAGCCCCAGCCAGAGCCGTCCTCTCCTGATCAGCAAGCTGCCAGAGCCAACGCAGCAGCCCCTACCGGGCAGTTCCCACAACAGCCCGGGGCCCTCACAGAGCCACCCCCAGACCTAAATGATGCTTCCAGCCCCAGCCCCAGTCCCAGCAGTCTCTTCCACTTGCAGAAATCTGGCTTCCCTGTCCGACACCCACAGAGGAAACGGCGGGGGGGTCCCTCAGAACCTACCCCAGCCTCTCGGCCCCAGGACTTGACTGCACACCTAACTTGCCAGATTTCCCCCCATTATGACCCCAGCCTGGCATACCCTTGGTCCCCAGAGGCCCACCCATTGATCTTCGGACCTCCGGGCCTAGAAAGGAGGATGCTACCAGAAACCCCAGGCGCCTGTTACCCAAGTTCACAGCCAGTGTGGTTGTGTCTGACTCCACGCCAGCCCCTGGGACCACACCCACCTGGGGAAGGGCCTTCCAGATGGAGTTCTGGCACCCCAGAGGGCAGGCCGTGCCCTTACCCACACTGCCAGGTGCTGCCAGCCCAGCCTGGTGAGTTTTCAGGGGAAGCGGGTGTGGTGGGGAGAGGAGATGAGAGCTGTATATTGCAGAACAAATGAAATCCAACGACAAGGGGTTGATGGGAGCTGAGAAGTGTACAACAGGTGTGACAGTCAAAATACTGAACTACTGCCATTGCCTAGGATGCTGGCTAGAGCGCTCTGGCTCTGCCAGGTGTCATTCCTTGGTTACGGACCATAGGGAGGTCTCAGGGAAAGTCTTAGTGTGGCATAGATGTTAGAAAACACCTGGGGCGGAAGACCCTGGGCATCTGGAAAGGTCTGAGCTAGGACTCAGGACTCCTGAGTTGTGAATGGAGCCGGGGGTCAGGAAGTGTGGCTCTGTGGGGATGGGTCCAGGCCCTCCAGGGAGGAGGGAGTGGCCTTGGGTTCCTGGGTTCTGGCTAGAGCAGGATCAAGTAGACAGGGTCAGATTTCCACCTCAGATCCAGGTGAGAATTCTGTTCTGGACTGAAGTTGACCCCCTCAGGAGGGAGACATGGTTCCTGGACATATTTTGAGGAGCAAAATTATGGACCAGGCAGGGGTGTTACCAGAAAGGGGACCTGTCCCTGAGAGGGTCTGCCTAGGGCTGGTGGTACTGTATGGTCAAGTCTGGTAGTACTTGACTTCCTGCAGAAAAATTTCACAACAGGAATCCAGGTGAATTTTAGAGGCTGTTTATTAAAGCTGGGGACAGTGAGACAAAGGAAATGAGCCTAGGCTGGGCTGCTTTGGCTCACTGAGAAGTCAGAGAAAAGGGAGCCTTGGGGACAGGTTCAAGGGGTTTGACTGGGATGAACTGCCACTGCCCATTGCTCTCCTGGTTGCAAGCCTCATGGGGTCCCTTAGAGTTTGGGAGAAGCATGCCTGTGGGGGAAGAAGGAGCTGGAGGGGAAAGGCAAGGGGGTGCTCCTGGGAAGGAGAGTGCTTGCTGGGACCTTTGTTTGAGGGGTTTAAGACTGGGCGTTTAGGGGAAGACTTGGGTGAGGATTTCAATAGGATAATCATTAGCTTTATGCTGATGTACCAAAATGAGATTTATTCTCTTAATCTCATCTGTCCTTGGGTGTGGTTGGCAAATGGCACTAATTGGATTTCTGCTATCTGTCTCCCTGAGCAGGGTGATTTAAGCTATTTACCCTCTTATTGGGGAGAAGTGTAAATCATTTACTCTTTTTTCCCCCCTCCAGAGAGAGGAAGGGAGAGGGATAGAAACATCAATGATGAGAGATAATCATTGATCGGCTGCCTCCTGCATGCCCCCTACTGGAGATCGAGCCCACAACCTGGGCATGTGCCCTGACCAGGAATCGAACCCCGACCTCCAGGTTCATGGGTCGACGCTCAACCACTAAACAACACATGCCGAGCTCATGTACTCTTTTAAGTGTGCTGCTGCCAGGGCCATCTTCCTCAAATCAGCCGTCCAGAAATTCTCAAATGTCCTGTTTTGTCCACAGTAAAGAAAAATCCAACCTGATTTGGCCTTCAAAGCTCTAGCACCATCTAGCCTCCCTCTTCCTGCCCAACCCTATTTTCCACTCTTCCCTTTCCCTTCCCCTGCTCCATGCTTTAGCCAAACTGGTTTGACACGTGTTGTGGATTTTGCAGCCCAGAATATTCTGCTGCCTTCCTATTCCCATAATTCCAATTCTTACCTATTCCTAAAGGACCAGCCCATTACTCCCCTTGGACATGACCTCTCTCCTTACTCCGTTCATCTCTATGACCCCAGTCCTGTCCCACTGACATTATTCCCATTTGCACACAAGCCTTCTCTCCTACAGGGTTGCCAGATTCATACTTATTCATTTTGGTCTTCAATTTGGCACATGTTGGCAGGCCAGCTTCACGAGTGCTTAATAAATATTTACAGGGTGAATGAATGAAGAGTAGGTATTGGTAACACACTGGTTGCTATATGTGTTTCTCTTTCTCTAGATTTGTTTTTCTCCACCCTGTATCCCCACTGGGGCCCCTCTCAGCTTTCAATCCAATCACCCCTTCTGGACACACTCTCTACTCCTCCCTCTCTGTGGTTGCCTCCCAGCCATACTCTCCTGCAGGTGGTATAAGCAAGGGGCTGTGTGACCCTCGGTGACCTCTTTCCTCCCCTCTCTCTAAATGCAGGCTCGGAGGAGGAGCTTGAGGAGCTGTGTGAACAGGCCGTGTGAGATGTTCAGGGGTAATTACCTCCAACCAAGAGTGTGCTCTGGATGACTCAGGGCCTACCCGGCACAGACGCCTGCTCCCGAGAGAAGAAAGGATCTCAGAAAACACCCCTCTTTTCGCCGTCCTTTCTGGAACCGCTGGAAGAGGAGCGGTGATGGAGGGTGGCAGGAGGTCTTGTTTCCTGCTCCCAGCTCCAGAGCTTGTCTGCAGCACACAGGTGCGGTGCAGCACGTCTGTGTCCGGCAGGGAACCAGCTGCTGCCTGTGTGGGCTGGTTTCCCGGAAGGCTGTGTTTTGAGAGCAGGAAGCTAGGTATGGGTAGATAGGTGTTATAAAGGTGCTGCTCCTTCCCCCAGCCCCAGCAGGTCTCCCTCATCCCAGGCCTCATGTTCATACCAGCCAATGTGTCCAGCCGATTTCATGACCCCTCCTCACCTCCTTTCCTGGGTGAGTCCTGCACACCAGTTTGGCTCCCCCTTGGTAAGGCTGCTGCATCAGCGCCAACCCTGGCTCTTATCATTTTCCTTCTTTGCAAAAGGATCAAGAGCTGTGGTGACCTCTGAACCCTAAAAGCAGGGCAGGGTGGGAGGACTCTGCAGGACCCGCCCCAGTACATGAGGAAATATGTTTTTCCCTTCTTGTCCTTAATTTTCAGATACACGATATTAAGTCAGAGGGGAGGCTCTGGGAAGCCAGAGTGTGGGGTTCTCTCCCTGAGGTGGAGCTGACCTTCAAGCTTCCTTGTCACTCCAGCAGCCCCAATTTCTCCAGGAGCTGGGGCTGGGGGTAGTGGAGGGAATAACTTCCTTGGAGATCTCCCACGTCAAAGTCCCAAAGTGGGCGGAAAGAAGAGGGTTTCTGTTGGACTTCATAGAGGGAAGATGGAATAAACGTAGAAAAGGCAGAAAGACAGCTGAACAAGGACAAGGAAGTCTTGTCTGGGAGTCTTCTCTCTGAGTAGGGATAGGGAACAGGGGAGAACAGAGGACCAGCAGAGTGGGACCCTTGGGTTTAGATGTTCCCAGGGGCTCACTTCCCAGTATAAGCCATACAGGCCAGGGACACACAGGAAGGCGTGAGTGCGAGAGTAGATTTGGAGCAGGAAGTCTGGTCTGAGTAGCTGGTACCGATTGGGCAAGGGCCGAGGGGCCTCCTTGGGGTGACATTCACCCCAGGGCAGCCTGACCATTGCTGGCCCCTCAGGCGTGATCCCATTTGGAATGTGAATGTGGGAGCACAGCGGGCACAGGACCCCCCCTGGGAATGTTCTTCCCGCAGTCAGTGGGGACTGGTACCGAGGTACCCACATGGTTATTTATATCTGAACCAGACAGAAAGACGCTTGAATCAGGCACTATGTTGAGAAATGTATTTATTTGCTAATATATTTATCCATAAATGCAGTCTGGTCTCCTGGTTTTTGTCCTGTTATGACTGTCACCCAGGGTAACACCCATGTCTTCCACATCGACAGAAATAAATTGTGATTTCAGAGGCGAGGCTCTGATGCATGAAAGGACAGGGTGGAATGGGGGGCCTGGCAACGAGAACTGGGCTATAAGCCCCTAAACGCTCGGTTCAGTGAGGTCAGGGAAGGAGAAAGGATGACTGGATTCTCACGGTGGTTTGGTCTGTATTATTGGGGTGCTATTTGCTTCACACAATTTATGACTCGTCAGCCACTTTGTGACCTTGGGCTAATCCTCTGTGCCTCACTTTTCCACCCATAAAATGGGCCACTCACAGAGCTCCCCTGAGATAACAGAGGGAACGCATGTTCCAAAGTGGGAAGTAACCAGTGATCGAGGACATGCTAACCAAACCCGGAGCCCAGCTGCACACAGCCTGGGACCCCACAAGCACACAGCCTGGGACCCCACAAGCACACAGCCTGGGACCCCCACCCGCACACAGCCTGGGACCCCACGAGCACAGAGCCTGGGACCCCACAAGCACACAGCCTGGGACCCCCACCTACACACAGTCTGGGACCCCCACAAGCACACAGCCTGGGACCCCCACCCGCACACAGCCTGGGACCCCACGAGCACACAGCCTGGGACCCCACAAGCACACAGCCTGGGACCCCATAAGCAGGCCTGCCTTGAAGCTGTTTCCATTAGGAGGCCTGGTTGGGCGGACAGAACAGCAGGGCCTGAAACTATCTGTACCCCAAGCTCCAATCAGATAAACACCAATGACTGCTCTGCCTACAGACGGACTATTGTGGGTCAAGAGAGCTGGTGCCATGTCGGCATGAAGTCCACAGGGCTCTCCGCCTGCACACGCACATCCCCCTGCTTCTCCGGGAAAGGCTTGGTAGGGGTGGTGGCCGCCTGGTGCCCAATCCCGAACCACAGACAGAGCAAGGCATTCAGCTTCTTCCAGGGTAAAATGAAAATAATAATAATCATTAAAGGCCACTAATTTCGTACAGATGTTCTGAAGTAAAAGAACTGTCCATGCTAAAAGCTACATAAAGCATAAATTATCAGCTGGAACGAGGAGACGAACGTAAAGTTTCAGAAAATAAATAGGCATGTGTTCCGCCCAGCCGGCCGCTCGCAGGCCAGCATTCCTGTGGACGGCGGATGGACAGCGGACGGTGCTCGCCGTCAGGAGGGAGAGGCCGTCCCTGGATTTCGTTTAGTTCTCTGCAGAGATCGTCGAGAGGGAGGCCGTGGACTCTGGCCCTGCGCTTTTAAAAAACGGAGGACAAAAAAGAAAACCGGCTCTCATCCCGGATCCTCC